>NC_052510.1:32226990-32444490 GCF_014356525.2 Nilaparvata lugens
AATTCACAACCATGAATTTTTCAAAAAAATTTCCTGTTGTCAGCGCTATAGTATACTGAGCAACTTAATAATCCTTGTAGTCGATTATCCACCTCTTCAATGCCTATCACTTTTGGGTGCCAAATCATGTAAGGCTTTTCCTGGGGGAGTCACTCTCACCTACAAGGATAAGTCGATACACATATAAAGAATCAGATGTGGAATGTAAATAGTCCCACGTTACTGGCCAAATCATGTAGTGCTGTTTTTAAATGCCACACGTTGGGTCGGCAAATCATGTAAAGCGGTTTTTTACTCGCCTCACATACGTAGAGTGAACCTTGCACTGAATCAACGGTGTCGAGGTTATAAATTTTATAACGGCGTGCGTGGACGCTAAGTGTACACCAGACTGATTGATTCACTACAAGATTCAATACAATTGTCAGAATCGTGGGAGGCCTAAACACTCACTCACCCTTGATTCTTCTTATGACAGATTGTATGGTGATGAAATTTTTATAAGTAGTGTAACGGTCGCTAAACACTATATAATTACATATTATACTATATAATTACTATATAATTACAAAACATTGGGGCGCCCAACGTGTGATGAATTTTTTAAATAAATCTCATGAGAAGCGAGAAAAATTGTGATTAACCTTCTTAGAATGAAAGAATTTGCTAAAGGAATAGTTAGCGACCGAGCAATAAAGCTTCCTTATCAGTAACTGTATATCAGATAAGAGTACCGTTCTGTACTGCATATTTTCCAAAGAATTATTTAATGAAATTATAATTATTCTGCAAATAAAGCATGAACCATTTATGAATTGCTCATTGAATTTTGAGGTTACACTTTGTTTACTATTGATCAGATGTTTTAAAGCAGCTCAAACACAGCTGACTGATTCAACGTATTTTAAAATGTCATGCCAGATTCATGCAAGCTATAATATTATTTCTAAAAAAGTGAAAACTATCAATAAAGGACCAAGAATTTCGAATAAAAAATAAAATGTATGTATTATTGTTGAACTTATTTATTACTTGAAAAATTATATCATAATGTCAAGTATTATTGTAACTAACTAGGTCATAGCATGAACATTATATTATTGGTAAAGCAGCAGAAATTAATTATAACAGTCTCAAACATAATAAGAATTGTATGAGAATATTCATTTATTAATTATTATTTCAACTGAACCACATGGTGATTGAATCTCTTTGGCAAGTCTAAGCCAATCATAGTGCATAGAAATAGCACCAAAAAGGTAATCATTTGAAAACAACATATGTTAATCTGCTATCAGACAACAAACCTGCCTTATCATATATGCTAGCACATGTACACTATATAAGAGGAACTATGTCTAGGAGATTAAGCAGTTTCAAGAATTATATAAATTGGATTATTATCATAATTAAAGGAATTATATTCTATTGCTTGCCACTGACGTCACGTCCACGTCACAATCGTTCTACCAATGGCAAATTTTCATGCAAATTTATTACACCGAAATTCTCTGAAAGAAAGTTCTAGCCAAGAAGCTGAGCAAAAGACTTCACTTCCCTTTTGAAATCCTCACCGTTCAGACCTCGTTAAAGTTACCAAGACCTATTCACAGAATTTTCGTTCGATTTTATATGTTTTATTTGTGAGCCAATATTTTAGGCTATTCTAATTGTTATTTGTAAATCTATTTTCATCAATCGATAAATCAAAAATTAAAAGTTAAATTATCCCTTAATTAATTTGGTGAAGGAGATATTTAAATTAAAATTCCCCACGTGCTGAGACCGAAGCCTGGACCCGCTGCCGATCAAACGATTTCGATCTAAAGAAGAAAACCATGACTGCCAAGGAGTTTCACGTGAGTTGTAAAATTTAAAGGGGCCCCAAGCTATGCTTCGAAAAGTATTACAGTGCAGAAAATATAAATTTTTCTTCGTTAAATTATTGGCCACGCCGACAAGCGCTTATTAGTCGTTAAGAGCCTAGAATTTATTTGATTTAGAATTTATAAGAACTTGTAGTTGATTAACTGTCCTCCACTGCCAGAACCACGACCCAGAGCAAATCTTTTAAAATATTTTATAATTTATTTTCACCATTTTTCACAAACTGTTAAATTTTATCAATTGTAAAATTCTGTTGAATCCTGCATGATGTCATGCAAGCACAAGAAAATTGCTAATCATTTTTGTCAATGTTAAACCACCTTCAATCTGTAAATCAAATTCTGAATCTGCACTGTGAAATCATATATTTTATTATAATATATTTCAATTTTGTTAATTCGTCTTCTGAGTTCGATTATTTCTTGAGCCTTTCAATTATTGTGTCTGATACGTTCTATACTATCAAGAACCGATTGAATACGATCATTGAAATAATTGAATTAAGCTGGATATTGGAACAGGTCTAAGTGGATGTAGTGAGTGGGGTCAGATCGAGATATTTATTCTTTGTCCTTACCTGCTCATATATCAGCTTTTATCTGTTACCAACCTCGACTTAGGAGCGAATACATCAACTGTACAGCAGATGCAGCCGGAGATCATATAATTTCCTACAATAGAGCTTAAAGCCCGACAAGACTCTGTTCTCGAAGTATATTCCGAACGATATCTGGTACTTGTACCCTATCTTAATCTTCGGAACTTATTAGAGACGCAGTCCTGTAAATTATCTACATCGGGATTTTTGCTTGACCTGTATGATTTTGTATGTTGTTTCATCACAGGTAATAGTTTTAAGACTTCAATATTCAGTGTTTAGCAACCGTTACACTACTTATAAAAATTTCATCACCATACAATCTGTCATAAGAAGAATCAAGGGTGAGCGAGTGTTTAGGCCTCCCGCGATTCCGACAATTGTATTGAATCTTGTAGTGAATCAATCAGTCTGGTGTACACTTAGCGTCCACGCACGTCGTTATAAAATTTATAACCTCGACACCGTTGATTCAGTGCAAGGTTCACTCTACGTATGTGAGGCGAGTAAAAAACCGCTTTACATGATTTGCCGACCCAACATGCAGCATTTAAAAACAGTACTACATGATTTGGCCAGTAACGTGGGACTATTTACATTCCACATCTGATTCTTTATATGTGTATCGACTTATCCTTGAAGGTGAGAGTGACTCCCCCAGGAACAGCCTTACATGATTTGGCGCCCCACGTTGGGCACCAAATCATGTAAAGCGGTTTTTTACACGCCTCACATACGTAGAGTGAATCTTGTACTGAATCAACGGTGTTGAGGTTATAAATTTTGTAACTGTGTGCGTGGACGCTAAGCATACACCAGACTGATTGGTTCACTACAAGATTCAATACAATTGTCGTAATCGCAGGAGGCCTAAACACTCGCTCACCCTTGATTCTTCTTGTGACAGATTGTATGGTGATGAAATTTTTATAAATAGTGTAGCGGTCGCTAAACACTGTATACTGAAGTCTTAAAACTATTACCTGTGATGAAACAACACATAAAATCATACAGGTCGAGCAAAAATCCCAATGTAGATCATTTACGGGACTGCGTCTCTAATAAGTTCCGAAGATTAAGATAGGGTGCAAGGACCAGATATCGTTCGGAATATATTTCGAGAACAGAGTCTTGTCGGGTTTTAAGCTCTATTGTAGGAAATTATATGATCTCCGGTTGCATCTGCTGTACAGTTGATGTATTCGCTCCTAAGTCGAGGTCGGTAACAGATAAAAGCTGATATATGAGCAGGTAAGGACAAAGAATAAATATCTCGATCTGACCCCACTCACTACATCCACTTAGACCTGTTCCAATATCCAGCTTAATTCAATTATTTCAATGATCGTATTCGATCGGTTCTTGATAATATAGAACGTATCAGACACAATAATTGACAGGCTTAAGAAATAATCGAACTCAGAAGACGAATTAATAAAATTAAAATATATTAAAATGAAATATATGATCTCACAGTGCAGATTCAGAATGTGATTTACAGATTGGAAGTAATTTAACATTAACAAAAGAGTTAGAAATGTTCTTGTGCTTGTATGACACCATGCATGATTCAACAGAATTTTACAATTGATAAGATTTAACAGTTTGTGAAAAAATGGTGAAAATAAATTGTAAAATATTTTTAAAAAATTGCTCAGGGTCTTGGTTCTGGCAGTGGAGGACAGTTAATCAACTACAAGTTCTTACAAATTCTAAATCAAATAAATTCTAGGCTCTTAACGACTAATAAGCGCTTGTCGGCGTGGCCAATAATTTAATGAAGAAAAATTTATATTTTCTGCACTGTAATATTTTTCGAAGCATAGATCGGGGCCCCTTTAAATTTTACAACTCACGTGAAACTCCTTGGCGGTCGTGGTTTTCTTCTTTAGATCAAAATCGTTTGATCGGCAGCGGGTCCAGGCTTCGGTCTCAGCACGTGGGGAATTTTAATTTAAATATCTCCTTCACCAAATTAATTAAGGGATAATTTTACTTAAAACTTTTGATTTATTGATTGATGGAAATAGATTTACAAATAACAATTAGAATAGCCTAAAATATTGGCTCACAAATGAAACATATAAAATCGAACGAAAATTCTATGAATAGGTCTTGGTAACTTTAACGAGGTCTGAACGGTGAGGATTTCAAAAGGGAAGTGAAGTCTTTTGCTCAGCTTCTTGGCTAGAACTTTCTTTCTGAGAATCTCGGTGTAATAAATTTGCATGAAAATTTGCCATTGGTAGAACGATTGTGACGTAGACGTGACGTCAGTGGCAAGCAATAGAATATAATTCCTTTAATTATGATAATAATCCAATTTATATAATTCTTAAAACTGCTTAATCTCCTAGACATAGTTCCTCTTATATAGTGTACATGTGCTAGCATATATGATAAGGCAGGTTTGTTGTCTGATAGTAGATTAACATGTGTTGTTTTCAAACGATCACCTTTTTGGTGCTATTTCTATGCACTATGATTGGCTTAGACTTGCCAAAGAGATTCAATCACCATGTGGTTCAGTTGAAATAATAATTAATAAATAAATATTCTTATACAATTTTTATTATGTCTGAGACTGTTATAATTAATTTCTGCTGTTTTTATCAATAATACAATGTTCATGCTATGACCTAGTTAGTTACAATAATACTTGACATTATAATATAATTTTTTAAGTAATAAATAAGTTCAACGATAATACATACATTTCATTTTTCATTCGAAATTCTTGGTCCTTTATTGATAGTTTTTACTTTTTTAGAGATAATATTATAGCTTGCATGAATCTGGCATGACATTTTACAATATGTTGAATCGGTCAGCTGTGTTTGAGCTGCTTTAAAACATCTGATCAATAGTAAACAAAGTGTAACCTCAAAATTCAATGAGTAATTCATAAATGGTTCGTGCTTTATTTGCAGAATAATTATAATTTCATTGAATAATTCTTTAGAAAATATGCAGTACAGAACGGTACTCTTATCTGATATACAGTTACTGATAAGGAAGCTTTATTGCTCGGTCGCTAACTACTCCTTTAGCAAATTCTTTCATTCTAAGAAGGGTAATCACAATTTTTCTCTCTTCTCATGAGGTCTATTTAAAAAATTCATCACACCAGCATCGCATAAAAAAGGGCACAAGAGGGGATATGAAGAATAAAATTTGTTAATTATCTGTAAAAGGAAAAAATGCAGCAGTCAGGTTAGTTATGAGATTCGACAGCAAATTCTGATGTAAGAAGTGGTAAGAAGTATGAAATCTGAAAATCGTAGACTAGCAATGCCCACTAAATCAAAGCACAAAGGGCCTGTTAAACATATGTTATATAAAGCGCCTGTTACACGCATGTCAATAAAAGAAATTGTTCCCAAAAAAGCTATTAATATATGTTATTTAATGTATCTATTAATGTTAATATATTTATTTATATGTTCCATACTATTATTACCATTATTTATACCATGTTGTTACCAAGAAACCTCAATTGAAACGAGTTACCATAAAAGCCTAAACCAATGTATAGCAAAAAGAAGAATTTGTACCTGATTTGAAGAACATTGTTAATATTAGAGACCTAGGAATTGTAATGAAGTATGAGCCCCAAAAATTGTTAATCAAAACTATTCTTGGAAGAAAATTATTGTATGGGAATCAGATGTTTATTGTATGAAGATAAGTTGGTACCACTGCAAGCAGAAGATTTGAAAGTATTGTATTATGTTGTAGAGGAGGAAATGTATTTAAGATGTTGTATTTGTGATATTTTTTGTGTTAATAAGGAGGAATTTGTTATTGTTTTGATGGTGATTTGAGGGGGGCATAAGCAGATAAGGTCTGTGAATTATTATGTTATTTGAAAGCGTATTTGATGGATATTTATAGTTTATGTAGTAAAAATATACTATATGTAATAAATGTACTTGAACCACCAAATAAAAATAAATTAGAGTATTAAGGAAGTAGGTGGTTCATGGGCACATGTATACCGTAGTGAATTTGCATGAACCAATCAAATTGTAGTAATCGATGGGCGGCAATAGAGAGCCGATTCAAATGTATTTATAAATATTTCTATAAATGATAAGATTTTGTAAATTTTTACTATTCAGTTTATGTATTGGATATGGCCTGAGGAAATATAAAATATCATATATATGATATAGGTAATAATTCAATAGATTGGCACAAACTATTTGAACCTTTAAATGGCGTAGCAACAAATTATTTAAATTTATGTAAATTTGCAAGTCAGAAATGAAAATTGTAGAAATGAAAGTAGAATCTGCCCACTTGCCTGCGAGACACCACTATGGAAGGACACTAAAATTTGTAGAGCACAAAACCCTTTATTATATTGTACTTTTTAAAGACTTAAAGTTTAAATCCATTTATTAATTTCTAAGACTTAGTCTTAAGAAGGTATAAGAAATATTTTATTGAATAAGAATAAGTCAATATTTACATATCCAAAGGTACACAAATTCAAATTCAAATTCAAATTCAAATTTATTCACACTCATAAATACATATACAGAAACCAAATAGAGTCTAGCTTGACAAATACAACAATAATCCATCTAAAATTTAATAATAGATTGTAAGTAATAGTATATAATATATAATATGATAATATATAATATAATATTAATGTGAACAATAACTGCTCACAAAGTGCTTCATTAAGCACTTGTCCGTGAGCAGGAGTTGAGGTTCAATTGGATATAGGAGGAGAAAAAAGCCTACACACACACACACACAAACACACACACATTCAATCACCATCATCAAGTAATTTTATTGATTGATTGTAGCATTTCCTCTCTTCAAATATACTTATATTATGAAATGTAGTTAAAACTGCGAAAAAATGGGAGGAAGAATCACCAGTATAATTTTTTTCAACATACTTCATGACAAGAGAGGGGAAAAAATGAAAAATGAAAGATGAGACATAACAGCGATAAATAGAACAATGTTTGCAGATCAAAGCTCAAAGCAAAGGTTAAACTTTAAAGGATACAGAAGTAACTACAGTAAAAAGACCATACTACACTGAAATTCATATTCAATAATGGATTAGATATTAGCACTATGTGTTTCTCAGCTTACTACTTTGAATAAGTCTTCTACTTCCAATGGTGAATGAAGCCATAGCCAACTCTTCGTTTGTTTTAGGAATTTCTTGAGATTCTGTAGCTTTCTAATCTCATCTGGGAGAATATTGAAGAATTTAGGTCCAAGGAATGAAAAGCATCTCTGGAAGGTAGTGCTGTTTGGTTTGGGGAGTCTGATTAGCATCCTTGTAGTTTGCCTAGTTATCTGCTGATTTAGTTCAAGATTCCCCATTTGATTCCTATCCCCACTCATTTTATAAAACAAAGATAAAACTTTCAGTACATACATGTATCTGAAAGGTAGAATTCCAAAAAACCTGAATATTGGGAAAGTATGCGTTCATCTATTAGCTCCAAACATTATTCTAACAATTGATTTTTGTAGGACAATAAGATTTTTAAAATGAGACATGAAGGTAGATGCATAACATGAGATTCCGTATTCCAGCCTACTATTGAAGAAAGAGAAATACATTACACGAAGAATATTTACAGGGAAGAATTGACACAGTTGATAGAAAGTCCTAACCAAGTATAAGAGGTACCCTTTTACTTTATTCACATGCAAATCCCAATTTAGACTTTGATCCAATATTAGCCCAAGATATTTAATAGAGTCAGATTGTTGAATTACCTCACAGTCACAACTCACAGATCTGCATCCGACCTGATGATACCTGACAGGATCAGTGAAACTAAATGGTGATGATAATGAAAAGTTTATATAGGAAGTCTTGCTCGCATTTAGTGCTAGTTTGTTACAGTTGAACCAGCATCGCAAATCAAACAAATCCAGCTGCATCATTTCATGCAGTTCTTCTTCATTTTTAGCAGAATACGCTAGGGCTGTGTCATCGGCAAAAGATGTAATTGATCAAAAAAATGTGTGGGAAAACAAATCATTTATGTAGACTAAAAACAATATAGGGCCCAAAACGGATCCTTGTGGAACGCCGTATTTAACTGTTGTCAGCTCACTATCACAACCCGAAATAGACACATACTGCTTTCTATCCATCAAGTATGATTTTAACCACATGTTGGTAACACCACGGACACCAGCAGCATGAAGCTTATTCAACAAGGTGTTGTGTTCAACTGTGTCGAAAGCCTTTCGGATGTCCAAGAATAGACCAGATGTTCTATTTTTATGTGGTGTGTTGATGCTGTGATAAATATCTGACATAAACTTATATAATGCCTGTTCTGTGTTCAAGCCATCCTGAAATCCAAATTGGTTTCTATTAAAATAGTTCACTTTATTGAAAAAGCTCATTAATCTTTTCTTAAAAAGTTTCTCTAGAATTTTTGAGAACACTGAAAGCAGTGAGATGGGTCTATAATTTGAAATTTCTCTATTCGATCCACTCTTAAAAATAGGTATTACCTTAGCTGTTTTTAGATTTGATGGGAAATGGCCATTCAAAAAGCTGGCATTAAAAATGTGACAAAGAACAGGAACAATAGCATAAGCTATAGATTTTATTAAACTGGAGGAAATATTATCAGGACCTGGAGATTTTCCATTTTTCAATTTATTTATTTCAGTTAGTAGTTCTTGAAAGCTAATAGGATTTAAGAAAAAAGAATTTTGGATAAAATCACTTTTAAATTTTCTATCATGATTTTCTCTCATGGATTCATCTGGGTCATGTATTGAAGAAACTATTTCATCAGATATATTTATGAAGTATTCATTGAATTTGTTAGCCAGAACGTTTCCATCTGTTATTAGATTATCTCCACAATGCAGATGGATCGACTTTCGTTTGGAAACTGATTTACTGCAATGATTATTTATAATTTCCCATTGTTTTTTTACAGGAAAGGTATTCAAGTTGGAATAAAATTTAATCTTTTGATTTTTTATTAATTTATTTATGTTATTTTTTGCAGCCAAGTACTTAGCTTCTAATCTCTCATTTTGGGGAGATTTTCTATGCGCTTTATAGAGTTTATCTCTATGCTTAATTGCGAGGCAGAGCCCATCTGTCATCCACGGTTTTAGACGCTTAACATTTTTGACAAGCCTCTGGCTTGAACGAGTGCACTGCTTTATATACGCCAGCAGTCCATCCATGAACACAGAAAACTTATCATCAACACTGTCGCAACCATATAAGTCAGACCAATTATGCTCCATCAACAAGTCCGTCAATTTTTTGACGTCGATGATATCTTTAACTATGGGAGTAGCATGACCGGTCCGGTCTCCAGACACAGACAATGAAGCCGATATAGCTCTATGATCAGTAATCAGCGATTCAATGACTGAACTCTGAATTATTTTCCTGTTAAACTTGGATTTATAAAAGATGTGATCAATGCAGCTTGAGCTAAGGTTTGTTACACGAGTATCTACATCTATCAGTGATTGGTAGCCATTGAAATGCATGATTTCCATGTAATCAAAAGCCCCAGCACTACTCAAGTAATTTATATTAATGTTAATGTCTCCAAGAATCATTGAGTCACCTTCACATCCTAGATTCTCCAGAAAATGGCTCAAACTATTCAGGAAAACATCTAATCCAACAGAGTGCCATCTGTACAAACTCAATAATCTAAATTTGAAGTTGGATTTTTTCAGAGTGAGTAAAATAGAATCGGCTCCATCAATCCGTGATTCATCTCGCGAACAAGCAAAACCTCTGCTAGACGAAACAAATATCATGATACCTGATGCTCTACTTATATCACTGCCAGTGGAGTAATTATCATATCCGTCAATACTATAAGGGTTCGCATCATTTATCGGTTGGAACCATGTTTCTGATAGGACAATTATATCAGGCTTCACTTTCCAACAGTTTATGTACAGTAAAAAGGAATCAAAGTTTCTGTTCAGACTACGAATATTTTGATACAAATTAAAGGAATATTAAATTTTAATCTTGTAATACAAACGCTCACTCAATCATTGATTCTATTTAATAATTTGTAATGATATAATGTAGCTCTTGTTCACTGGATAAATTGATTTATCTATTCCCATCAGAGGCCGAATCTTATACCCTGAGAGATACATATATTATTGAGAAATATACTGAAAAAACTGCAGAAATTAATATATTTATAATCTTTGATTTATCAATTTATTATTCTATGATTTTTGGAATAAGATATAAAGTGAGATTGCCTAAATCGACAAGCAACAGCAAGTCAATACCATAAGCTGCATACAAATAAATGTGTATTATCAATGAATTAAAAAAGCACATGGTAATATTTCGTGCTAAAGAGCTATAGAATAGTGTACTAGCCTGTGATATTTTATCTTGATATATTTGTTCTTATTTTGTTGTATATGTTTTGTTGCTCTATATATTTTCCATATTTATCTGACTTTAATATTATTCATACAATATAATATGTATCAAAATTTTTATGGTGTACCTTTTATTTTATTCCCCAATAACACAGAGTACAAATCTCATATCTATTTATTAATTATCAGTATTAAACTATTAAGAAAGTTACCATCCAATTTTATCAGTAATAGGATAAACTGGTTTTCACAGCCATAAACTGTATTGTAATTAAATCTCTGGAAATAATACTTTCCAGAAATTTCTATAAATTGTTCAAAAGCAGTAAACTGCAGGAACTCCTGAGCGAGCCTATAAGGATTTTTATCAAAATTGTATTCTAAAGAACCACGACCAGACTTATATATTTTAACTCTCATGCTTTACCGATTGTAGCCAAGCTGAGGCAAATCGTTATTCATTAAAAAATAACGACAGAGCACACACACACACACACACACACACACACACACACACACACACACACACACACACAACACACACACACACACACATACATACAGACCAATACCCAAAAACCACTTTTTTGGAGAAACCAGTTACTCTTCCATATTTTCGCTCTTTCAAGTCTTATAACATTTCAACAATTGATGAAACAAGAATGTGCTAATCACGAGAATGTAGAGCATTCAATTATCTCTCATTTCATGTATAATTCGACTATTTCACGCATTTCCATAGGACTGTTGCAGCAGTTTTAGTTTTGAGTGTCAATCTCAAGATTTGCAACAAGTGAATTTCTACGAATATCACACTATTCTGACATCATAAATTGGCAGTGTGCTTCAGTATGAACATTCATATTGAGTACCTATTAGAACGTCTGTGGAACAAAACACAGGGGGTGTTTTTAACTTCCTACCAAACAAAGAGCATTGATATCATTCACGAGGTATGTTGACATTCAACCAAGCTGCTCTATAGTGAGATTCACTCTATAATGTCAGCATTAGTTGAACGTGACGAGCTTCGATGTTATTTATTAGGTACGCTGACACACAACCAAGCAGCTTTACACTGAGACAGTGTCAGCATTAGTTTAAAGTGAAACATTGGTGCTATTCACTAGCAATACTGACTGTTGAAAGTGAACTACCCTTTAGAGTACCCAAGTCGGTCAGCATTAGTTGAATGGGAAGCATTGATGTTATTCATGAGGATTGCTGACAGAAGAAAGTGGATCTTCTCACAGTAAGTGGCTAGCCTCTTCAAGAGGCTTCAAGGGCCAAGAACATTTTCAGGCCAGTCTACAACAATCAATTAGTTACGGGAGCCTGCAACTGTGAATAGATTTTTTCGTTGGGGGTGAGTTCTTTCATGAAAGACTTACTATTTCGAATGCCTTCTTTTTCGAGGGGAAGTGGTCTGGTGGTAAAGTGGGGGAAGAGAGAGATTGCATTGCAAGCTTCACTACACTGAGCGCTATGAGTGTCAAACTCACACACACACACACACACACACACACACACACACACACACACACACACACACACACACACACACACATACATACAGACCAATACCCAAAAACCACTTTTTTGGACTCAGGGGACCTTGAAACGTATAGATTACCTATGGTAATAGGGCAAGGAAAGTAGAAATTAAAATATGAGTCGTTTATGGAAGTGAACAACTTTTCCAATGCGAAATATTATGACAACCACAAATAATTTACAACAAAAGGTTTTCCACTAACTCTCAATGATCAATGATCTAGGATGTATTGTAATGTCTAATAAATGATATAATGAGAATAATCTTGCATATTTTTTTCCTAGAATTTACAACAGTATCACACTTTTCGACTCATTAACGGCGAGCCAATCAAATCTTTGTAATATTCTCAATGATCTAATTATTTGTAAATATTTGTGCTAGTGAAAATAAATTTGAATTTGTTGAAAGCGATTCACTAAAATAATAATAATAATTCCATTGTACAAGAGACCTGCATTCTTTCATTACAGATACCATCCAAGTTATCCATTTTCAAATGATGTTGTGCTATGAGAGACCAAGTCTGATTTATTAAATGGAGAAAAGTGACATTATTCTTGTCTCTTTTTTCACTTAAAATTAAATTCGAAGCCAATACAAGTTTGAAAAAAATGAATAGACAAAAATAGATCAAATTAACGGTTCTACTGCAGCAATAATCAGTGACTCAAGAAAGTGGAACTTGGTCAAATTTATATTACTATCATGCATTACTGTCCATAATTTTATATGTTTGTAGGTCAGTAATGACATAGACAGAAGAAGGAAACTTAACATGTCAACACATTTTATACTTACTTCAATGGGAGGTAGATCTACCTTTGGAACATTCACTACGATGTCCTTTTACGATGACCAGCATTTCAAAAATAGTCCTTTCCCGGATTTAACACAAGGCTACAAGTCCCAAAGGTCAGAGAGCGAATGGTGATATGGAAGCCTGATTAAACTGATGCCCAGCCAAAGGTTTATTTTGTTTTTGGGTTATAAAGGGTGGTTTCATGATCTATTCGTCCTGTTTCTGAACTACTTTCAAGCAGATATGAAAGCGGTGCCTTTAAACAGGCCACATATTTGACAGTTTGGTTTGACCCCCAATAAGGGATGGGGGCCTCAGCCGTTGGCAGAAGCTTATCGGCATAAAGCAGGCGAACAAACTCAAAGGCTGGCCGGCTTGATAGGTGACGGCTAAACACAGTGATTAATGCTTCAGACTTATTCGGCTTGAACCAGCCGTGGTTGTGTGATGAGATGTATGGCGAATGAATGTCGATTATAATTACTCTTCGAGATTATCCCATCTCTGACCCATCTCATCTATGCTTTCATATGGGAAACTCATCCCTTGTCTGTGCTTCAACTGTCATGATCTTTAGAGAGTGCAAAATCAATGAATTTGTAATGCTTACACTAGTTCATTTGTAGCTTGTACAAATTAATCATAAAAATGGGAGTTCAACCCAAGTGAATGTGGAATTAGCTACATAGTTTCAAAACTTCAAAAGTACATGCTATAACTCGAACTATTATCATCATCATCTTACGTACAAGGATTAGATTAATGCCTGTTCCGACTTACAAACAGCTTAATAATATCTATATTTCAATTACAAAATTATGCTATAATATATACAAGTAGTGTATTCATTGCCATCTCTTCTGTGGCCTACCTATAGATCTTTTCCCTGCCGGTTTATAATTCAATATCTGTAGTGGACGCCTTTCTGCCGGCATTCTTTCCACATGGTCTTTCCACTGCTTCCGGTATTGTGTGACTTTTTCCAACAAGCTGTAAATTCCTAGCTCTGCTCGGAAATCATCGTTTCTGATGTGGTCCCTTCTATCGCAGCCCTTGGTTCTCCGGAGGAATCGCATCTCCGCCGCCTGCACTCTACTCTCTAGGGGTTTAGTTGTAACCCACGACTCACTTCCGTAGAGGAGGACTGGAGCAGCCATTATTCTATAAAATTCCATTATAGTTTCTCTCCGTGCTTGCTTCCCCAAGGTTCTGCTAATATTGCCACATACCACTTGAAATTTTTCAATCTTTTTCTCGATATCCTAATCTTCACTATAACTGATGTAGCATCCTAAATATGTATATTTCGACACTTGTTCTAGAACTTTGTTGTCAATCACAATTTTTGACTGGGTTGGATGTTTACCTGTGAAAGCCATAATTTTTGTCTTGTCTATTGATATTTTAAAATTGTACTCTTTACAAATTTCGTTAAGAACATAAACTGATTTTTGGAGGTCTATTTAACTGTCTTGAATAATCCACAAGTCATCAGCAAACAATAATGCATTCAGGTACTCGACATTTGTTAGTTTAATTCCTGAAGCTACTCTACATTTCCATTTTCTGAAAATGTGGTCCACATAAATATTGAATAAAGTTAATGATAAGCTGCACCCTTGTCCAACTCCTTGATTTATAATCATTTCGTCTAGTCGATCCTTACCTGTATTGATTACTATTTGCGTTTTATTGTAGAGCGATTCAATCACATTCACCAGGTGTAGAGGGTATCCTCTCTCTTTAAGAATGTCCCACAAACGGCATCGATTCACTCTGTCAAACGCTTTTTCAAAATCGATGAAAGCCATGTGCGTTTCAAGATTGAACTCTCTTCTCTTCTCTATTATTCTTTTTACTGAAAAAATGTTGTCTGAGCGAGAACGTCCTTTTCTGAAGCCACTTTGCTCTTCATTTGAAATGGCTTCTGCAATAAATTTTACTCTACCATTTATTATTTTAGAATAGATTTTGTACCAATAATTTAGTGAACTTATTCCCCTATAATTTTTGCAATTATTTCGCTTTTCTTTTTTGAAAAGAGAGATTACTTCTGCCTTTTTCCATTCTCCCAGGATTTCACATCTTTTCCAACACTTGTTTAGCAGATGCAAAAACCTCAGCTCTAAAAACAAACCACCATATTCAAAAAGTTCTCCATTCAGTCCATCCAAGCCAGCAGCTTTACGGTTTTTAATGCTCTGCAAAGCTTGAAGCAGTTCTTCCCTCGTTATGATGTCCACAGAATTGTTTGCAAGTGGATCTGAAGAAGCAGTGTTCGGGACATTTTCAGAAAACCATAACTCTTTATAATGACTCTTCCATTCAGTATCAGATATCATGTTCAATGATGCATCATCTTTTTCACATTACAGGAGACAATAGTCCAAGCGGGTCGAACAATTTAGCTGTATACGATAGTATGGATCGTTTTGTTGGCAGTTCAGCGAACGGTTTAACAGTGTAAGAGAAAGCATCTGATGCAGGATTCCAACGAAAACCAAGAACTTTTATTTTTTGAGTCGTATCAGAAAATGCGAGAGGGTTTTCCAACATCTCGTTGGGAAATTCTTCAATTACTTCTTGCATATTAGATGACCATTTTCTCAATAGGAGTTCTCCTTTAGACATAAGTTCATTCAGCTGTGATATGAGTAATTTCGCTTCACATAGGCTAGAGGCGCCAGATACAATATCATCAACATAAGTGTGTTGGCGAATCGCATTGACAGCTAATGGAAATTCATTTTCATAATCATGGGCTAATTGAAGAAGTGTTCTTTGAGCTGGAAAGCTGCTTGACGTCATTCCATACGTGACTGTGTTGAGTTCAAATTCTATCAGCTCTCCTTGGGGTGAACTACGATAGAATATGTGCTGAAATTTTCTATCTTCTTTTCTGATTGAAATTTGCCTGTACATCATTTTAATGTCGGATGTAATGGCTACTTTATGAGTTCTAAAACTCATTAATATGTGAGTAAGATCATGCTGTAATTTGGGCCCAACATGAAGTGATTTGTTCAGAACAGTTCCATTATTACAAGGCGCTGATGCATTAAAGACTACTCTCAATTTGGTTGTTGAACTGTCTTCTTTCTGAACACAGTGATGCGGGATAACATAATTAGATGAGTGTGAAGCTTAGGACATGTGTTCTAATTCCACGTACTGTCTCATGAAATCATGATATTGTTTATGAACATTTTCGTTTGATGCTAATCTTTTCTCTAGTGAGGCATATTTCTTCATTGAGGAGGTGCGGTTGTCACCCAATGACACATCTTTAGTTTTGAAAGGCAATGCGACTTCATAGCGACCAGACGGCCACCGAGTGGTGGTTTCTGTGTAGAGATTTTTGCAATATGCATGAGAAGGATTCTTTTCAACTTCTACTGAAACCTCTTCAGTCTCCCAAAATTTTTCAATCAACTGGTTGATTGGTTCAACATAGGTGAGCAAGCTTGTAGCCTTATTGACAGTTGAGACAGGTTCATTAGAATCAACTTTGCCAATGATAATATACCCAAATACTGTGCTCAATGCTCCAGGCGAATTGGGATATAATTTAGTAATTCCATGAGATTGAGCAGATAACGTTTGGAGAAAAGAGTCAGCTCCTAATATCAAGTCAACTTTATTAGAGATGTGAAACTTATCATCAGCCAGTTTCAAGTTTGAAAAATGTTCAAATACTTCAGGGTTCAATGAGACCATGGGTTGGTTACATGTGATGACTGATAAGACAGTGGCTTTAGTACTCAATCTAAATTCTGGTTTGAGCCTCGAGGATATAGTGAGATGAACTTCACCATGAGTTTTAGTAGTTTTAGAGCCAATACCGATGAGTTCTCGATCAGTGTAGCTAGTCTTCAAATTCAATTTATTCACTAACTCCTTAGTGACAGCTGTTATCTGTGAGCCTGAATCTATTATGGCTCGGGCAATGTGAGGCCGATTGAAATGATCAAATACTATGACATTAGCGGTACCCAACAGACAAGAGGATGTATCTGAGGTCGATAGGCTAGAAGTATTGCATACAGCACCAGGTGTAGGAGCGCTATCCTTCTGAGAACGCACATTAGTAGGCTCAGATGAGCTAGAATACCTCTTTTCATTATGCAATAATGTATGATGCTTGGATGAGAAACAAGTTTTACATACATTAGTAGATTTGCAGAACTCTCTTCTGTGAGAACATGCTAGACATAGGTTATTTTCTCGAACAAACTTGTAGCCTATCGTTCATCAACAGACATACTATAGAATTTTTTGCATACATAGATATTATGATCCATAGATTTACATACAATACACAGTGGTTTAGACTTGACATTCAGATTAGTAATCTTAGACTGAGTCTGATCATTTGCGACTAATGAAAATCTCTTAGGTTTATTTTCATATGAATGAGAAACTTTAGTTTCAACCTTACTGTTCATTTGAATTGCAATGGACGGTTGTACGAGTTCGTACGTGCGGCACTTAGCTGTAAGAAATTTCATTAAATCTTCATACGATGGGTTACTGTCAATAGCCTTATTCTCAAATTCAAGGCGAGTTCTTGTGTCTAAATGTTTCAAACACAAGGATAGCAAAATGAAGTCAGTTAAGTCAGGGAGCTTTTGTGCTTTCAAAGCAGAAACACAATTGCTGTGTACATCTAGAAATGTTCTCAAAGATGCATAATCAGATTTCGTGATTGCCTTAAATTCAAGCAATTGATCAACGTAATGAGCACACAATCTTCTTGGATTGGAGATTCTATCACATAGCAATTTGTGAGCTATAGGATAATTTTCATCAGAGAGCGATAAATTAGCTATCATCTGGGTTGTGGTACCTGAAATGCTGACTTTCAAATAATGAAACTTTTCAATATTGGATAATGAATCATTGTTGTGTATTAAAGCATCAAACATATTCATAAATTCCATCCAACTTTCTATTTCACCGTTAAATTTAATTAATTTGACTTGAGGGAGATGAATATTATTAGAACTGTTTCTACTCACAGTGTCAGTGGTTGATGGCCGACTACATTTTGCCGTGAATTTAGAGTACAAACTGTTGTAACGCTCTATCATGATATCATACTCCTGATCCAAGGAATCTGAATTGAGAGCAGTTTCTGTAATTTTGTCTTGTAAAGACTCGAAGGTTCTAAAATCATTTCTGACATCTTGGATAATAAAATCCGAGGGGACACCTGGTAGATTTGAGATTGCATGAAATATTTTATCAATAAGTCTTTTCCTTTTTACCAGCAGTATTTCCAAATCAGAGGAGCCTTGACTTTCAAGAGTGGCTTGTTGAGTAGTTTCATTCAATCTTGACTCTGATAGAGAGTTCTCAGCCTCACCGTGATTTGACATTGTAATATTATAAGAGATATTTGAGGTTATGGCATTTGTTTAGATTTACAGAGCCGAGAATTTGTTCCACTTCCCAGTGGTGTAGAGAGCACAGAGCTGTTTGTAAGGTGAGCAGTCTGTGATACACTTATTGTGAAGGTTAGATACTGTATCAAGATACTGAATGCGTATACAGTATTCGGTCTAATTCGGTCTTAACACGAAGATACTGTATCAGACAAGTTCCTGTTGCGTTGCTGGCGGGTGAGTGCGGATCTGCGCCTAGCGTAGACTGGGTGCGTAGAAATCCAACTGGTCTTCACGTGGTGTGGTGACTGCGTAGGCTGGTTGAGATTGCATGGTAGATCTGCGCAATAACTGAAGTTTGAATTCAAGGTGAATAATTCTTGAAGAACCATTGCGGTTGCAATAAAACATGCAGTTTATAACTTGTAGATTGTAGGATTGTCAAGCACAATGCCACAAACGATGAAAATGGCAGATGGCGTCACTCAATATGAACACGAAATTGAGGAAATCGAAATAAATTGAAAGTGAGAACTTCGAGAGATAAGAAGTTTTTGGCTTTTTGAGAGTTCAAACACTCAGCACAGAGCACACGAGTTCATACAGCTCTAGCGAACGAATTTTAAAACGAAACGCGAACTATAGGGAACCAGTTCATACACTAGAGAATAGTTTTTTCCTTATTTTTTCCATAGGCACTAGTACCGAAAATCCGCTGGTAGGACCAAGTTTGGTAATTCTATGAGAGCTAGGAGGACCGCGAAATTAAGAACTGGTTAAAGTATGATATAATTATGATCTGTGTGAAATAACAAAAAAGAGAGCTTTTCAGCTGTACTTACGAGAGATGTTTATGGGTCAGCCGAGTGCTGAAGACTGAGGTTGTGGAGGGAGAAGCCTTCTTCTCCAACAGCAATGATGGTGAAGCGGGGGAAGGGGAACTGCATGAACAATTCTGTCTTTCTTATCTCTCGAGTATTCTTAACACCTTGCTTTATTTATTTGTTATAAACTTGTATTTATAGGTTATTACGTTTGATTATTTACTTGAAGGTTACTAGTGATTGAAGACCATAAGTAGAGGGTGGTTGAATTACAACATATTCTTTTTTTGTTCAGCTTATAATTGAATTTATACATTCAATTATTTCGAACTATCCCATATTAGCATTTCGAGTTTTAAGAGGCACTTTGTTTGATTCATATAATCACTCCAGTTTCCTGGCTCTGCTAGGAATTGTGATTTATTTCAATGTTTCATTTATTACATGAATTATTGATTCCTGATTTATTTCAACGTTTCACTTATTAAGTGAATACTGAATTGTGATTTATTTCAATGTTTCATTTATTATGTGAATATTGATTCCTGATTTATTTCAACGTTTCACTTATTAAGTGAATACTGAATTGTGAATAATTTCAAGGTTCTACTTATTATGTGATTACTGAATTGGGATTTATTTCAACGTTCCACTTATTAAGTGAATACTGAATTGTGGTTTATTTCAAGTTCCACTTATTGGGTGAATATTGATTCCTGATTCATTTCAACGTTTCACTTATTATGTGAATACTGAATAGTGATTCATTTCAAGGTTCCACTTATTACGTGAATACTGAATTGTGATTTATTTCAAGGTTCCACTTATTATGTGATTACTGAATTGGGATTTATATCAACGTTTCACTTATTATGTGAATATTGGATTGTGATTCTTTACGTCATTTCATTGATTAGGAGATTACTTAATTATGATTGAGCTTGTCACATTTCATTTATTGAGTGAATATATTGAATTGTGATTTAGTTCGGCGTTTTATTTATTAGAGGAATAGTCAACTTTAAATTAGTTTGATGTTTTGTTTATAAAGTGAAACACCGTTTGTTAAGTGAATATTTAATTGAGTGTTTCATTCTTTCCAATTTGATAAATTGACGGTATTAGTGGAATATCGTTTAAGTGGGTTTCATTTTGAGTTACAGAATGGGTCCCCATTTATAGTTTGACATACCCATTTGGTTCTAACTGAGTTTGCGGTTTGATTAATTGCCAACATCTGAGTATTAATTGTATCTTGTTATTAAATTTGTAGCTTAACTACACTTTCATTTCTACACAGGGTTTTGTGAGATTTATTTATTTATTTGAGATCTTAAGTAGTTTTGTGATCAACTGACTTGATCTGAGTTTTGTTTGAATTCATTGATATTGAATTGAAGCTTCCTTGTACTTACAGTTACAGTTTACAAACATATTATTTTATACCTTGCTTTGATTGTTATTATTGGGCTTTAAACCCATTTTTGAAACAGTTTGTTTGCACTAAGACACTTTCCACTCATTTCGGTTTGGACGAATAGACCGCTCTTATTTGAGGTCTACTTTTCCTCTCTTTTCGGTTGTGGACGAATAAGACCGCTCCCACTCAAGGTTTCCTTTTCCTCTCGTTTCGGTTGTGGACAAATAGACCGTTCCCATTCGAGGCTTCCTTTTCCTCTCGTTCCAGTTGTGGACGAATAGACCGCTCCCATTCGAGGCCTCCTTTTCCTCTCGTTTCGGTTGTGGACGAATAGACCGCTCCCATTCGAGGTCTCTTTTTCCTCTCGTTTTGGTTGTGGACGAATAGACCGCTCCCACTCGAGGTCTCTTTTTCCTCTCGTTTCGGTTGTGGACGAATAGACCGATCCCGCTCGAGGCTTCCTTTTCCTCTCATTTCGGTTGTAGCCGAATAGACCGCTCCCGTTTGAGGCTTCCTGTTCCTCTCGTTTCGGTTGTGGACAAATGAACCGCTCCCATTTGAGGCTTCCTTTTCCTCTCGTTTCGGTTGAGGACGAATAGACCGCTCCCATTTGAGGCTTTCTTTTCCTCTCGTTTCGGTTGTGGACGAATAGACCGCTCCCGCTCGAGGCTTCCTTTTCCTCTCATTTCGGTTGTGGACGAATAGACCACTCCTGTTCGAGGCTTCCTTTTCCTCTCGTTTCAGTTGTGGACGAATAGACCGCTCCCGCTTGAGGTTTCCTTTTCCTCTCGTTTCGGTTGTGGATGAATAGACCGCTCCCGTTCGTGGCTTCCTTTTTACATCAGTGCAAGAAGTACACTGTTACCAACACAGACCTAGGTTGGTCCATTTATAATTACTCCTTGTTATTCAGTTCAAGTCAGTGGTATTTATTGGTTAGAGTTGAGTCCCATTCTTGAATAGCATATTGTCATTATCTTAGTTTGCTGGTTGTGGTTGAAAAGCCACTCCCAATTCCTGCTTCAGTGATTCCCCAGAATAAGATTCCATTCCACAAAATAGCCACATTTCTCTGGCCGGAGTTTGACAATGATGAGCACTTTGACCAAGAACTGGTTTTGTTCCTTTGGTCCCCAAAACAGAGCTGAGTCAACTCCATGCAAACATACACAGACACATATTACTCACCAGATCAACTAGTTCTATAGACCCCTGGAGTGTATCCAAACACCCTGAACTATCTGGCACGTGGTTAAAACAGGTTGTCCTGACACAAGCTGTGCTAACCAATCAACCACAAATAATCGAATTACACAAGGGAAATTCCACCCTTACAAGGTTGAGTCCAGTGATGTGGGGGCGCCACCTTGCTGCATCTGGACTCACAGGATTTTTATGAGGTTTACTCCCCTACACTAGTTGCTTCTACCACAGCTATTGAGTCTTGTCCACCCGGAAAAATTTGAAAATAAAAGAGGAAGAGATCGGTCAAGAAAGACCAGACAGAGAAAGAAAGAGAGAAAATAGAGAATGGCAAAAAGCTTAGTCAATGGAAAAAGCTGCCATTCTAGATATAAAAGTGTTCCAGAGCGAAAGAAGACGAAGTAGGGAGGTGGGAGGAGGACTCTGAAAATAGGAATCATGTCGCAGATAGCACAGTCTACATGTTTTACTGTGGCGACAGTCTAGATGGAGGTGACTGCTGATCTGACCATATTCGAACTATTAAAAAAAAAAAAATAAATAAACTCGAACTATTAAAAAAACTATTTGTTTCTTTGAAGCCCCAGACTTTCTCGAACACATTCAGATTACCTGAGTATTACAGGGAAAGTTATTGGAATGGAATCCATACTTCAAATTTAATTGGGAGAAATCTGGTAAATCAACCAGAGATCGTTCAGAAATTCAAGCTCTCAATACACATTCTAGAGAAATATCCTCTTCGAGACTAATGTAGGGTAGAATAATGTTGAATGCCTCTCATTGATTACTTTAATACATAGTTGTGACGTCTGATTGAAGACCAAACAGTCGACGGATTTTGACAATTTGTTCGGTAATAATATCGGCAACAGAATGAAAGCTTTCTCAAAAGTCGTGTCGATAATGAATTCTCGTACACGTGTTGAAAATTAATGTAAATTGCAGAATTGTTCAAGTAAAAAATTGGTAGCTGATAACCGCATTGAAATTGGTGGCGAATGCGAAAATCGTCAGGAATTGTACCTGAATAACAATATTTGCTTCAGTAAATGCCTAGCATCAAAATTATTGAAGCAGAAAACAGGTAATCGATTGTTGAAAAACAAAATTGAAACAAGACAACTTGATTCTATTTGTAGCCTATACATATCAAACAATTTTCTCTTTTATTTATTTACTCCCAAAATTCAAAGAAAAAAAATTCAATAAAGAATAATTTATAAAATTTTGTGTACGGATACGGGTAGTTTTTTCCAAAAACTCACATTATTTCTCATGTCCGTTTCAAGTGATCGAGAACGTAGCTGGACCATGTGTGGACGTGTACGCTTCACTCTAGCGGCTCTTTTCAAAAATTCCATTTTGAAATTTGATTAAATGTTGGAGAGTCTCAGTGTGGGAAGGTACGCGTTTCATTCGTATGCGCGGACTTTTTCACGTTGGAAAACTGGACTGTATCAATTTACGTGCTCCTTAATTGGTTTATCGATCCTCGCATGTTTGGTCACATCACGCTTCATCTGTCTCTGTCCCCACTTTTACAATATTCGTATCACTGGCGAATTACTTTGCTCCTTTCACTGCATTATCCAGTTACATAACCCATTTGATTGAAAATGATTCGTCTCATTAATATGTCCCAGATGAACGAGTTAACTATAGTTTATTAGGAAAAACCTAACGGATTGTTTGAGAAAAAGTAAGTTTATTACGTTTGGTTTCAGTTACATAACCCATTAAATTGAAAATGATTCGTCTCATTAATATGTCCCAGATGAACGAGTTGACTATAGTTTATTGGGAAAAACCTAACGGATTGTTTGAGAAAAAGTAAGTTCATTACGTTTGGTGGTGTTCTAGGTTTTTGGAAGGTAATGGTAATTTTCTATACAGTAGTATCCAGTTGAATAGAATATTGGTTATTATCATAGTTACACATTACAAAGTAGTAGGAGTGGTATCAAGGAGAAAAGCCTCATATTCTTTATACCAAGAAAGCCAATAATAGCATTATTCTTTCCTATCTCTCACTGATTGAAGTCTTTTCCTTTTTAGATTCAATTAAAATGTACGTTGTATATTCTATCCAAAGCAAAAAACCTATTCAATCCTTACAAGATTTGGGAATTTTATCAGAAGTATTTCACAGGACATGCAGCTTCGAATATAGGAATTGGTCATTTTGTGTATTGGAATATGGGCTCAAGTACACTCTACAATAAATTTTCCATTTTTCGACCGAATTTGACTTATGATGCATGATTTTGGACCGCCTTGACGAGCCGAGAAGAATGAAGTGTAGTACCATGGAATCTGAGCATTGTGTCAAAAGTTATAAGTGTTTGAAATTTTGATCCTTGAGGTGTCCTTAAGCGCGCCTCTCCACTAGGAAATACTGGAATGAAGTGCATCTAACGGGTGATTCTTATAGAACATAACCTCATGAACTTATGTCATTGTGCGAAATATCAATGTGAGGACAATGTAGTTGGTGATGATGGTTGAAGCTGAAAATTAGGTGTTTTCACAATACAAGGAGCATTGTTGTCAGGTGTACCTGGAAATCTGTATGAGAAATAGCGCTCTACATGATCTCAGATTGTAGAGCACAAAAATACGCCCAGAGGGATTTTAAATTATACTTTTAAATGGTAACAATCAGAAGATATTGATGATCAAAAAATAAAATTCATCAAAATTTATTTTTTCTTTAAATTTCACTCATTTTTGAAAAATCATAACTCAGTACTCATTGGAGATAGAGAGTTACGAATGATCTCATTTTATTCAGAATTTTATAATCTTGAAAAAAGGCCAGAGCAAATTTTTCTGTCCAATCACGATATTTGGCAGAAATAACTGAAAACTGGAAAATGAGCCGAAAATACGAGGTTTTTGGGCCACTCTGTATCTAGCACATGGAAATTTTGCAAGAAGAGATTGGTTCTGGACTTCTCTTATGTGCCCAAATAATATATTAAAAAATCAGAACTACAATATAAATTGCATGCACAAATGTATATAGTGACTGGACTATAGATTAAATATGTTTTTTGCTTTGGATAGAATATAAACCGTACATCATGCAAATTGCTTCTTACAAAAAACTGTCAGATTATACAATTATTTGAATACGATTCTAGATATATTTGCTGATAGTTTGCGCAATTTTAGTGAAGAATGTTATCAAGCTCTTAAATTATAAATGCTTAATCAATTATGCAGACCGTAAATATTTAAATTTTAAATTCTTCTTTTTTAAATAGACTTGCTACCTAATCTCTTTTTTTCAGTTAGTCTATTTGTTTTTCTTCCTTTTTTCTTCAGTCTATTTTCTATTTATGTCTTGTGATGTTTTCTATTTATAATGTTTGTTCCAAAAATTGTTATTACTATTTTTCATTCATTCTTTCTTTCTTATTAATTTAGTTTCTGTTTGTGTTGAATTGAATTGAAAAAATCTTTATTTATAAACATGTAAAAATACATATGAATAGTGTCACAGAATACTAAGGAGTATAGCCTAAATAGTAATTACAAACAAATGTCATACTTATAAAATATTATAAATATTCCTGTAACGAATACAGGAATAATCCTACCAAATGTTCCTTCAACTCAATACCAAACCTTCAACATCTTCCAAGATTTTCAAATCGTTTGGCAATTTTGAAAAAAAATGACCTTCCCCTGAAAACAGGTTTCCTATCAAATAGGTCTAATATACCTATGTCTTTCAACAATTCTGCCATAACGGGTAAAGTAGCTGTGAGTCTGATTTCTTATTTCTGTATTGGTCTTTCTAAAAAACATGATGACATCATATATATACTGCCCATACACTGTCAAAATCCCAAGCTGCGAGAAAAACAATCGTACTGAATCACATCTTTCAAGCTTAAGGATTATTCTGATAGCTCTCTTTTGCTGGTTAAGTATCTTGCCCAAATTATTTTTGGTTGTACTGCCATAGATGCATATTCCACATGCCAAAGGTGCATGAATTACAACATGGTATACCGACTTCAATGTCTGGACAATACAAACATTGGACATCTGCCTTAGAGCATAAAGATCAGAGGAAATCTTTTTCATAACATGGCAAACATGACTATCCCATGCGATATTACAGTCCACTAATAATCCCAAAAAACTTTGTACTCTCTTTTGTTGCTAAAATTTCATTATTCAATGCCACCCTAGGATATAGATTTTGGTTCCTACTCTGCTTTGTCATAAATGAGATAACTATTGATTTACTTGAGTTCAAATTAAGATTATAGCAATTCAGATGATTATTAATAGAGGCTATTCCAATAGCAGATGAGATTTCCACATCCTGAACTGATCTACCAGAGAATATTATATTTCCATCATCGGCATATAGACAGACAGACAGCTCTATCTTGGACCATCCTAGGCATACCTGTAACATATAGCACAGGAATATTAAAGGACCTGAGATAGATCCTTGGGGAACCCCATACTTCAAGCTTCTTAGGTCGGAGCAATAGGTATTTTTATATTTATATCTTGTGTAAACAATTGATTTTCAATGAGCCTTGTTTTGGCATAAAGCTGTAAGCCTCTATATGTTTTAATTTTTCTATTGATGTGAAGAAATAAATAAATAAAATATTCCACATTCCATAGGTTGACCTACATAGTATTCTGTAGTACTGTTTATTATTCTCAAACTATATGAAAATGACTAGCCTATTGATGATTTTCTAGTTTGATCCTGAAATCCACTGTAACTGAACTTTTCTGATCAAATTTGATGTGTTGGAAAAATCACATCCTCTCTATTATCGAAAACTTTCCGATACAATAATCAGCTCGTGGATTGATCTTGGATTCGTGCTCAAACCCTCTTCTTCATGATAAATAGCCTCATCCGTGGAATAGTGGAAAATTCCATCAATTCTTCGATATTTCAAACGAATATATCGAACCATGGAGACAATTCATATGCATTGTTTTATGATAGAACATAATTATGAAAAGATGAATCAGACTTCCTTCCCTTCGAAATTTACTGGGAAAATCATTGATAATTTTCTCCGTTCTTTTGTTGGATTTGACAGAAATTGCAATTGAATTTCAAATGAAGAATGAAAATCTTGAGGTTTTTTGGTCACTATATTAGTCTATGTGAGTCACAAAGTACAGAAGGTCAACTAATTGACCTATGTAAAAGACTAAACAGATGAATAGATTAATAATGATGATAATAATAATAATACATTGGCCTTTCTCAAATTTTACAATAACTGCATTACAAAAGAAATCAATTATAACATTTTATCGTCTGCATTTTTTCTCCATATTTATGAAGAAAAAGTTCATCTTTACGAATATTCTATGAATTAATCTTCGGTTATTTTATCTTAAGAAAACTATTTGATTATGTTGCACTTCAATTGCAAATGTGGCGCGACTCAAACCATGGACCAGGGGTGCCCACAAGGGGGGGAGCATGGCGCAATTTGCGCCATCAACATTTTGGGGGGGGGGATGATTTTTTTTATATTTTATGTCAACATTTTGAATCATGGCTAAAAAATCAAGGTATTGAATAGAGATATCCTAATGTAGTTAATTTTAATACTTTTTCCCACCTTTACAATGTTATATTTTGCTAAGTGTAACTCAATATAAAGCATGAAAAATACAATTGATAATATTTTGTATGCAGGAATTTTAGTAATTTTAAGCCTATGAGTTTGAAGGTGAATCTTTGACAAAAATAGATTATTACTTCATCATCCACTATTATTCTGATTTTCTTTGCTTAATTTTAATTTTAAATGGTCCTGTGTTTGAGTTTCCTTGCTGTTGCAACCTAATTTTCTTAAAAGCACAATTATAAGTTGAATTGTAATGTACATCTTAATCTAATAACTATTTTAATTTCGAATACGTTTCATGATGATATTAATGTCTATGAAGTGGGAATGCAATTATAAACAACATCGCAAACTCTAGGGAATTTGACAGAAGAAAAAACTTCTCTTGTCATAAACTTGTGAAAAGTATCAAATGAAGCCAATTTCAATCTTTCAAATTTACACCCTATTTACCACACAGTGATCAAGTAATTTTTGTAATGTTTCATTACTTTCTTCTGTTTTGTATAATAGTCCAGTCAAATGGTCGTTTTTTAGGAAACAGCCCGAAAGAATTTTTCGCGACGGTGCTATATATATTTTGGGGCGCTGAATTCTAATCTGAAATTTGCTGACACGCCAGAGGGCGGCTTCACCCCCAAAACTCCCAAAAAAACCCAAAATTTCGGACTTTTTTCAAGTTTTCCATTTAATCTCGAGAACCTTGAATTTTTCGAGAAAAAGGATTCTCTATATAATATTAAAGATGATAAAATTTCCAATGAATTGACTGGTCGCGCAGGACTACTTTTTGGAGTTTTTATCTGAAGTGTTCCACAAGATACGCAACGTTGCATATGCGAGACTGTGAGAATGGGGTAAATATCACAAATTTCTCGCACATTCAAAGTTGCGTATCTTGTGAAACACTTCAGATAAAAAATCCAAAAAGTAGTCCTGCGCGACCACTCAATTCATTGGAAATTTTATCATCTTTTATATTGTATAGAGAATGCTTTTTCTCGAAAAATTCAAGGTTCTCGAGATTAAATGGAAAACTTGAAAAAAAGTCCAAAATTTTGGGGGTGAAGTAGCGTGTCAGCAAATTTCAGATTAGAATTCAGGCCCCAAAATACATAAGGAACCATCGAAAAAAATTCTTTCGGGGCTGTTTCCTGAAAAACAACTATTTGACTGGACTATAACTTGTTATCCTATTATATTAAGCGAGCAATTTCTGTATATCTGTTTATATTTTTCTATTTTTATATCTGGCTATCTGGTTATATGGTTATTTATGTTCAACGGATCTCGGAAACGGGCTCTAACGATTTTCACGAAATTCGGAATATAGTAAGTTTATGATATCAAAATTCGATTGCACTAGTAGGTCTCATCCCTGAGAAAACTCCCTGAAGGACATTAGAAGGATAATTCATCCTTGGAAAAACAGATGATGATTTCGTCGTCTGTCGATAACAGGAGATGCGTGTGCCTGTGTGGGAGATCAGCTGTGTAATCAATAATTAGCTTACCGTATCTCGCGAGAAATCTAGAAATTTTAATTGACTCGATCAAAATACAGTAATCTGATTTGTTGACATGAGATAGTACACATCATAATATTCAAAGTTGATCATTATTTTACAGTTCTAAGTGATTAGTGAGTGTTATTTTGTCATTCAATTCGGTATGTAAACAATCTAAATTAGAAGTTTTATGTTTTCAAATATTTGGACTGAAAATTTCTCTTGAATTCAAGTGCATGAAACATAGCCTACTTTTTAGAATATTAAATTTTCCAACTATAAATTTTATAGTGTATAAATCAAAATTCGGGGAAGAAACAGTTTTGGGCTGAGCCTGTTAGTCCTTCCCAAATCATTTTAAAGAATTGAGTTCTGTTTATCAATGAATAAATAACGAGCAAAGCTCGGTGCTTCGATATTTGGTATTCATAGATAGAATTTAAAAAATGTACTACTTGTTCAGATGATATCTTTATTCCAAAAAACAAACCATTTAAAGATAAATTTTGTTCGTCTTGTGTTATTTACTCCTTTAATGTTAAAAAGTAAATAGGTACTACCAACAACACAACATCAGTGACAACCTGTTCAAATTTATGATAAATATCGATGCACCGAGCTCCGCTCTGGAGTACCTACAAAAAAGCATATAAAAATTATTACGAAAAAAGGAATTATAATAAATATTCATAGTTCATACAGAAAGGGTTTATCTAATCACAGTGGATTGAGATTAATTCCCAGAGGAATGCAAAAAATTTCTCTCACAAAAGCATGTTAAATTTCAATCCTGATTAATTTCACGTGAACCAAATCACAGAAGACCATCTCAAACAGATAGCTTATCTGATTGGTTCTACTGGAATTAATCAGGATTAAAATTTAACCGGCTTTTGTATAACTGCCACTAAGTACCTGATTGTACAAAAGTTCAACAGCTGAGTCATAATTTTGTCTCAGTCCCAAACAAACATATAAACATATAAACATCTAAACATCAAGATCAAAACATCTCAACAGAAATTTCTCGATTAATAGTATAGGATTTAGAATACCTAAACTTGCCGACATTACCTATATATTGTATGAATAAAATCGTTCCAAATTTGTATGAATGTTTAGGTACCAAAATTGCTATACAGTATTCTTTTGCAATAAAGAATTATCAATCATATTATTATTCAAATTTTTATAAGTAACCTTAACATTTAAAAAGCAAAGCCTCCCTTACTTATCTTTTAATATCCTACTGAAATATTTGTCATGTAGTTTTTCCTGATGTAATGTAGTACTTTCTAGTCCTCCCGAACAAGAACGGGTGCACTGCTAGTCTCAAAAATAATATCAAAAAGTTACTTTATTTCTATTTTAAAAGAGATACCGTAAGAAACGATGGTATAATATATTTTTACAATATTATGAAAACAGAAAGAATTCCTCACAAGACCAAAGGTGAATAATGTTCTTTGGAAGATTAGAATGTAAGATGTGAATTTTATTGTCATACACTGACTAATGTTAAAAACTAAAGGGTTGGAAATTGAGGTACTTTTGGGGGCATTACACTTGAATTGGGGGGGGGGCATGCGCCATTGCCCTTGGTGGGGGGGGGGGGCTGGGCACTCCTGCCATGGACCACATTCACATTTTTCTATCATGTGCAGTGCATGTTGTATCAGTTTACTGGAGGATTGCCCGCCCAGATTGCACCTGGCAGATGAAGAGGCTGTGCTCTGGCTGCAAGAGGTTCAATGGCATTTAATTTCAATCCTGGGCAGAACTGTGTTTGCTAATTGTTAGCTCTGTGTTTTTCTTTTAAACTTTTTAAATTGCGACGAATCCACATTGGTAGACTCTTTTCTATAAAGTTGTTTGTTAACTCGTTTCTTTAAATTGAACTGCTAACCTTGTTTTGTCGCCCTAACCTCTGCGACACCATAAGCTTATATTGAAAATAGTTATTCAATACTAATGAACATATTATAAAATCCTGTTTTAACAAATTGAGTTGAAAAAAAATAGAATTATTTAATAGAATTATAAAATGGAAATTTCAGATTACCTCAGATTTGCTAGAGCTATGACCTTCCACTTTTGCTTTTGGAAGTGCTTAATAAACAATTATAATATATATATATATATATATATATTATATATATATATATATATATATTATATATATATATATTATATATATTATATATATTATATATATATATATATATATATATATATATATATCGTAGTCGAGCAGTCGTTTCTAATTAATGGCTGCCACAAAAAATATAAGCGCGTATTCATCGATGAAGCTGTCCTTATGCACGCCGGCTTCGTGGGATTCGTCTCTGAGCTGACAGGCGCAGACGAGATAGTACTGGTTGGAGACTCAAAACAAATATCTTACATCGAGAGAAGTGGTTTACCAGCAGTCTGGAAAAATATTTCTGTTTTCGCGGATCCGGATTCTTATTACCAATCAGTAACCAACAGGTGTCCAATGGATGTGTGCTGTCTGTTGTCTAACTACTACAATGATATCTGCACTACAAATAACATTATTCGATCAATTAAACCAACAATAACTAACGGAGAACCTCACAACCTACAACCACAAACTTTAATCCTCACATTCACGCAATCAGAAAAACAAATGGTACTGGAAGCTGTTAAAAACAAGGCTCCCGCTGGCTCATTAACAATACTAACTATACATGAAGCTCAGGGTTTAACGTTTAGAGATGTTATCCTAGTGAGGAAAAATACTAAACCACTCAAGATTTACAATAGCATTCAGCACATAATAGTAGCACTTAGTAGGCATACCAACTCATTCAGATATTTAACAGTTGGGGAGCAAGATCTCATGCTGTCATTAACTCAAAAAATACAATCAGTTGAGGACAAGGATATCTACAATTGGCACACAAATAATTATAAACACAAAAACAAAAATGGCTGATTTGATGGAGGATTTGGATTTATTAGACATTGAAGACTTTTCGATTCCAAATTCACAAGATGTCAACAATACAATCCAACCTTTCAACTTGAAAATCATCAATTTCAACATCAGAAGCTACAATAAAAATTTTGAAGAATTTCTTATTCAACTGGAAGACCTGAACGTAGATTTCGACGTGATAGTCTTAACGGAATGCTGGATTGCTGGTGGTGTTTCCTTGAAATCAATTAATAATTATACCTGCCACAAAACAGAAAACAATATTCTACAGAATGATGGAGTAATAATCTATGTCAAATCAGACTACTTTGTCGAAATAAAAGAAATTGCAGTTAGGCAAGCCAACTGTTTGAATATGCATTTAAAAATTGGGAAAGATACTTTTGTTATAACAGCGTTATATAGATCTCCATCACACTTGGACTTAACAGAATTTCTCATTGATCTGAGGCAGATTTTGGATGATAATGGAAAGCATTTTCATATCGTTCTAGGAGATTTGAACATCAACACAAAAGAACCAAATCAGCACAGGCAACTGGAAGACTATGATAATCTACTCAGTGAATATGGATTCCTACATTGTATAAAGAAGGCAACTCGTATTGGAAATAATAGCGCTTCATGTATAGATCATATTCTGATAAACTTTAAAAAAGATATAATACCAATAGTTTTCCCAAATTCTATCACAGATCATTTTATAACTATTCTGGGAATTAAATATGATGCGGTGGAACACAATCACAACAGAAGAAAACACTACTATGAAAGTATTGATTATAATAAACTTTCATTAGCACTAACGAATGAGACCTGGAATTCCGTGTACCTGCAGGAATGCGCTGATAGTGCTTTGAAGGAAATGATAGAAATACTGAAGAAATACACAGAAGAATGTAAAGTTATTAATAGAGTATCGCACACAAAAAGAAAAATTAAGCCTTGGATTACAAATGGATTAATTACATCAATAAGGAAGAGAGATAAATTACACAGGCAAAGCAAGAATAATACAGCGAATCTACAGCTTAGAGAGTATTATAGAAGGTACAGAAATATACTAACAACTGTAATAGAAAATGCGAAGAAACAATACTTTTCAAGGCGATTTGAAACTTCCAGCAACTCTAAGCAAACATGGGAAGTAATAAGAGAAATAACCGAAGTGCAACGGCCAAGAACACAAATCCACCAAATCAACTTGGGAGGGAGAGAATTGAAATTGGGAGATGATAAAGATATGGCAAATTCTTTAAATGAATTTTTTATTAGTATTGGATCAAAACTGGCCCAGGACATTCTAAATAGCGATTGTAATGGCGCAGATGAGCATGCGGCAGCTGATCAGATAGTCTGCCAGTCATTATTCTTTACACCTGTCAGTGAGGACGAAATGATAAAAATCATTAATAGTCTTAAAGCTAATAGTGCACCTGGACTCGATAATTTAAAACCAGATTTTTTCAAACAGAATAATACTATACTTGCCAAGCCTTTAACACATATTGCAAACAGAATTTTTGAGGAAGGTGTTTTTCCACAGTGTCTTAAGGATGCTGTCATTTGTCCAATCTTCAAAACAGGAGATAAGAAAGATATGAATTGCTACAGACCCATATCATTACTCAGTACATTATCAAAAATTTTTGAAAAGTGTATCAAGACAAGACTGATCAGCTTTCTTGAAAAAAATAATCTTCTATCGCCAAACCAATATGGTTTTAGATCTAGTCGCAGTACAAATGATGCTATCCACTATGTGACCACTCAGATTGCCGATAAAATAAACATTGAAGAGAAACCATTAGCAGTATTCTTAGATTTAAAGAAGGCTTTTGATACGGTGTCACATGACATTCTTCTTTCAAGGCTTGATAACTATGGAATAAGAGGAGTCGCATGGAATCTTTTCAAGAGCTACCTATCAAACCGAACACAATGTGTCAGAGTCAATGGATGTATAAGCAACAAGCTGACTGTAAAGTTTGGAGTGCCACAAGGAACAGTACTAGGACCAATTCTTTTCCTTCTCTACATAAATCCATTATGCAACATGGTAATAAATGGATCAATCACCACCTTTGCAGATGATACTGTTATACTGTTCTCTGAACCGACCTGGGAGATGACCTGGAGAGAAGCCGAGACTGGACTTCAGAGGGTGTCTCGTTGGTTGGCTGAAAATCTGCTAACATTGAACCATGAGAAAACCTTCTTTCTGACCTTTTCGGCGACTCAACATGGACAGCCAACAGGAGATGAGATAGTAATCAAGAATCAATGGAATAACACTTCATACACAGTTCACAGGAAACAGACACAGAAATACCTGGGAGTTACTATGGACTCTTTTCTGCGCTGGGATCATCATCTCAATGAATTATGCGGGAGACTGAGGAAGACCATATACAGATTCAGGATTCTGAGGACACTGGTCGACAAGGGATGTTTAAGGGTTGTCTACTTCTCTCTAGTGCAGTCCCTCATGCTGTATGGGATTGTGGGATGGGGAGGTGCAAGCTTCTTGCACATTGAACCGCTCCTCAGAGTGCAGAAGCTGATCATGAGGGTCATCAACCAGAAGCCTCCACGCTATTCATCAGACCAGCTATTCAATGAGTTTGACGTGATGGATGCAAGACAGCTTTACTCCAAGGAGATACTATGCAGATTACACAAGAACCCAACAACATTTCAAACTAGAAACCACAACCACAACACCAGATACAGGAATCTTCTCATCACCAGTATTGCAAGGAAGGCACTATACCAGAGACATTTTAATCATTTAGCACCAAAATTATATAATCTACTTCCTGCAAACTTTAAACAGATTAATCTTCCTAGAAAGTTCAAAGCAATAGTACACAATTGGTTAATGAGCAAAGGAAGACAGAACATAGAAAACATTATTTCAAATAACAACTTACCACCTAATGACTTACTAAACACTTACTAATTGATAATACACACAAAAAACATAAAATGGAAAGGAGGTTAGACCTAGTCAAAGGATCAATCAACTTAAATCGAATATTACTAGTGATTAAGAGTAATAGTATTATCAAAAAAAGATAAGAAAACATGTATAATTGTGATTCAACAATTATGAGAATCCATTGGCAAAATTAAAAATTATAAAGCGGCTTACTTATTATTGGCGGATTATAAAAAATAAAAGTTTGTATGAACATTGAGGTTAGAATTATTTGTTTACATTTTTGAAAAGAATTAGTCGATCTTGAATAAATTGATAATTATTAGAATCAATGCTGAGCGAATCAGCTGATCATTTGATCAACCAGTATAACAGGTTGAATTATATAAAATTTACTCACAAAGGATATATTATGTATACTAAAGGAAGTTGATGTGTAGAAATACAGACAACTATTTTTATTGTATAAATATTTATTATAATCTAAAAAAGCACGAAAAACCAAGAGTATACAAAACTCATATAAAAAACTAAATGTATTATCTATTAAAATTGTATGTTACGATTTATTTATGAAATTAATTTAAGATAAACACTACATGTATTTATATAAATACTTTTATTTAAATTTTTCCTATTACAAAGTTGAAGAAGCCCTGATTCTGAGGCGACCAATTGTATTGAGTTTATTAAATTGAAGGCCAATCAGAGAGTAGCTTACAAAATTATTCTAGGAAGAGACAAATTTTTCTGAAAACCTCCTTCTTCTGGCTTAAGCTCTTGACCTGAGAGGACACACAAAGAGTTTAGGGTTCTTTCTTCCTTTTAAATTTTAAAATTACCAAGCCAAACCCTTTTTAAATGTGAAATATTTGTATTAAATGGTAAATCATCTGTGAACTCAGTGTTGTTAAGGAGTTCATAATTTATAATCAATTCCCATAAATATATCTTTAATTCGGAAAGAAACTTATAAGAATCTGGACCATGCATTAGCCCAGCAGAGACGAAAGGGACCTGCCTAATTAATTATTGGAAATAATTAATTCAATCCACGAGACCATCGAGAACTTCATTTATGTGAGTGATAAATCAAACGAGCTCATTACAAGGCCTTTCCAAATATAGTGGGGAAATTATTTAAAAGCGCTATTAAAATTAAATTAAATCCAATAAGAAGTCACAACGTGTTGAGTATTATCACATAGTTCATAAGAACATTTTATAAATTTATTTGATATATGTAGGAAGCTTACTTCCATGCACGACCCGAACTCATATAAATCCCTGAGATCTCATGTTTGATATTAATTTGTTAATTATTATTTTTGCTAATTGAGCAAAATATATTCATATCGAATCTATGGACCAAACAGGTTTTTATTTGTAGAATTTTGTATTAACTGGAAGTCTAAGCATCAGTATTAAATATAATGTGTTTATGAATTTGAAACTCACTATTGTGAAAGCTATTAAATCTTGTGATAATCATTCAGATTTTAGAAAGAATTTATTTAAAGAAAAATATTATAGATATATCGAATATTTCATATACACTTTTTTTTATGGGAATATATTTTGTGTTTTATGTCAGCATACAAAACCATAGAATTTTTTATTATATCCTAACTCATCTCGTGATATACAGTTTGAGCTGTTTTAGTACCAATAGATATTCAGCAGCATATAAAATTATTGAATCAAGTAATATTGATCTTATTAAAAGCACTCAGTATTTATCATCCTTTGATGATAATCATATTAGTTTGCCAGAACAAGTATATTGAAAATTATATTAATAAGGCTCCAGTTATATCATATAAGGATCCAGAGAGCTTCAAGAACTGGCATTGTAAGTTCTAAGGAATTTTGGAAGGATAAATTGGTGAATACCTGTATTCATGACGAGCGTTTTAAGAATCAACTAGAAACAACTATAGTTGGTCCTTATCATTCTCTAGTGGTACATGGTTACTGACAATCAGTCATCAAATATTCTTTTAATTTCCTCACTGGTATTCTTCAAGAACTTCATAGAAGCAGCGGTAAGAATTATTAATCACCGGTCATTGAACCTTATGGTGATTACTTGTATTTATAAAATTCATGTATCTACCACTGAGCTAGAGCTGAGGTTTGAACTCATTAATTTTGCGAGCCAGACGGCCTTAATTTTTTGTGAATTTATTCGCAAAAGAGGGAATTTAACGACTGCTCTTATAAATCTCAAGAACATTGTATCAGCTGTAAAGGATTTGCAATTTACCACTTTACACAGTTATAGCTTCATAACGTGGGGCTCTATCATAAGAGATAACCCTCCAAGGAGCACAACTTCACAATATATATTGTTTATTTCTCTGTGTGGCGGAAAGTAGCGTTTGAACCACGGGCAAAAATGTTTTTCTGCCTCTCAATCTTTTCTAGTCCTCGTCCTACGGCCTCAGACTTGAAAACCGATTTCCAGCCGGAAAAGTCCCATTTTCGGCCCTAGGTGCAAAATATACTATTTCATTCCGTTAAGTAATCATTATATAGACATAGACTAAGAGCACCAGTTTATAGGCGCACACCAGTTAGTCAAGACAAGACAAGACATGATCAGACACGTTTTGTCACAAGACTTTACATTGTTGCTTATGAAGACATGTCTAATTGCAATGACTAATCAGTGTGAATTGCGTCATAAGCAATTATGTGAAGTATTGTGACTAAACGTGTCTGATCATGTCTTTTTTTGTCTTGACTAACTGGTGTGCACCTAGTCTTAGAACGAATTTAAGATCTGGCTCTACAAAAACATTTTAGTTAGATTGATTTTCCAATATTTTTGATCATGAATAAGTTTTAAAACCATAAATTTATTTTGATTAAATCAAGTTAATTTTTTTCAAATTCTGAGCTCACGGTGCTGTAACCACCATTTGGATGAAACCACCACTATACAGTTGGTTCAAGTGGGATCTTATTGTTCAGCAGATGCTTGCACTGCAATATAATAATGTAAATGAGGATTGATGGTTGGAGCGAGTTCTTCATCTGAATTGAATGCCAGGCTGAGCGAGACTCAGCCTCTCACAGTCAGACCGTAAACTCTGATCGAAATTCGCTCGTCTGCTAAGTGCTGCCGAGTTTAACGAACAATTGACAGGCCATTATCTCTTGACAACCTTATCTTTGCCACCTTTTGTTTTCGCAGGTACCATTTAGCGAGCCTTTTGTTCACTGCAAATACTGCCAAGCATCAAGAGCAACATTTGAACTTCACTTCGGAGGAGAGACGCTTTTCCATTTCCAATGGAGCAATTCCATTCAATGTATACAATGAATTAAGAAATGCGATTACATTGATAAGTGACATGCATTCCAATTCATTCCACTCGACAAAATAAAACTGAAGCAAAGTATGCCTGGCCTTTTTAAGGGTAATAAAAAATGATAATTTGGAATAAAATTTAGAATTTGCAAATAGGCCGACACATCTAGAAAATACCTGAGTCTATACTTAGTTCATGCAGGTGAACGGGCTAGAGTCAAGAAAACTTCAATTATTAATCTTGCCATGCCTGATTTAATAGGTTTCTACTATAAACTAAAACTACTAAACTAAATAGTAAGGCAGAGACGTCTGCCGTGACAGGTTGTAGCTGTAACGCTCTATGAAACTTTTGAAGTTTTGTGTGATTTTTGTGGTGTCTTTATACTTTTGAGTGTTGTGTTCGAAGGAGTTAAAACTTCTCTTCAACGTGAACTAATTCAAAGCTTTTAGCACGGTATATAGGTTTAAATAATACTGATTTTAAATACTTTTTAATTGAAACTCAGTGAACTTTCTGCACGATTTTAAAGCTTGGTTTGCTTCGCCAATCTTCGACTGTAGATAACAGTGATTTATCAACTCTTCTTTCTCTTTGCTGTGATATTTATCGACATTCTTATTCTTTTTACTCTGACAACTGTCACTGCTTCGGCTCTCCTCTCAATCTTACTCCTTCCTTTGTCCTCTCTTCATATCAGGAGCCTCCAACTTCCTCACCTTGCTAGCTCTCTCGGCAACTGTTCTTCCCATCATTTTCCCGATAAAATTCTAGCCGCTATAGTAAACCGTCGCTTCTTATATACCTGATCATTTCTAGTCATTGAGTCATTGTTGTTTTAAGTTGTGTTCGACTTGAGTGTTCACTCTTTGTGTGTTCTGTGACCTTTTAAATCTTTGACGAAGTTCCTGCATCGCAATAGAATGGGAACAGATTAAATTTGTTTATAGGATACAAACAAGAGAGAGGATTTTGATAATTATATATATATATATATATATATATATATATATATATATATATATATATATATATATATATATATATATATGGCGCCAAGTAAAGAAAAATGTAGTAAGTGTAATAAAGTATTATAATATGGCCGACAAGAGATCCTACAATGTGAGACTTGTACAACAAGACAACATGTAGTCTGTTTAGGAATAAGTGAAGAAGAATTGAACTTTTTCAAAGACTCAGGCTTTAATTGTCATGCATGCATGAATGAGGAGTCGATGATAGTAAATGACAATACACCAATACGGCCGCTAGTTGCTGGTCAATTATTGATCAGTTGGAATCTCAACTCCGACTCAAATTGAAATGACGATGTATCAATGGACAATTTAAAACAGATTGAAATTGTAAGTATTGTGACGTTATTCTTGGCGTCGCATATACCCAGCTGGCAGCAGTTGGTAGAGCAAAAGATTTTTCAATACTATTATCATTTTTACGCCTCCTGAAAGAGAAATACCATAAATTTCTTACCAGCTCTCCAAGGAGCTCAAATAATTCTCTGCTTCCAACGGCTGCAAACGGTGGCTGCTTTATCAATTTGCAATTCTCATGACTGATCTGATCTGGTCTACACCGTAATTGTAGATGCCGAAGATATAGAAAGATATAAGGGTTCTGATCTTTGCACTAGACAATATGGTATCGACACCAATGCCACTCGCCACCATCTGACAAAGGGGTCAGCAATGCGAGATGATACCGAGTGGAATCAAAGGCGACACTCTATCAGAATACCTTATAAACTCTATTGATTTATAGTGCTGCTGCAACTTATACTATGACCTTTGTGTTCTTCCAAATCGGATGTGATGATTCTGAATAATTCAAATAAATCTTGAGAATGTAATATTTCTGAAGATTCAATAATCAGTGCTGTACATCGCTGATTTATCCAACTTATTCGGTGGAGAATATAGTTGATTGATAATTTAAATAATTTGTCAATAATAGAAATAAAATAGATTAGAACAAGACTGGTCATGCATGAAGACAGGATCATAAATGAAGGGTACACCATTCAACAAATAAAAATATATAATATGTATGAAATATCAACAAGCAATGATAAAAAATAGAATGATAAATATAAAAATAATATGAGCAAATATATATTACAAAAAATATCACAGATAGCTCACAAAATGCTTTACTTTGCTTATTAGCATTAACTAATATATTTCATGCTCTTTTAATCAGCATATATTCTGTCTATTTGTCGACCTGCTGTTGCTTGTCGAATAAAATTTATAAATCTTACTTTCAACAATATGAAAATATTAAAATATCTCAGGGCTTGAGTTCGGCCTCTGGTGGAATTAGGATAAAATAAATTTATCTTATGAACATGAGCTTCAGAAAATTCTTATAAAGAACTGATGAAAAAGATTAATAAGTGAGCATATATAATAAATCAAATATTAATAAATATTTACTCTGTGCATACTTGAATATTAAATTCTCATAAATTGTTCTTAGTAGGACTTTCCCTTGAAAGTTTGAATATTTGCACAAATTTCAATATTTAAATTTGATTTTCAACTAGACCTTTGACAAGCTAGCTCTATTTAATTGTGAATGATTTGTAGCACTGAGGGCCTCTTAAATAATTATTGAACTCACATGTAGATCTTTCACAATTATTGATGGCGGTCTGGATACGTCTCAGTGTCCTAAGCCTTTTCTGGTGAGTTGCTGTTGTCCTCTCCAGTAGGAATATTCAAATGTCATACAACTCATGTCATACTGCGACATCACTGAGTTATATGAATTTCATTTTCAATTACATAAATCAAAACTAAAACTTTGGCAAAAAATTAATTTATGTACAATAAGGGATTCAGTCTAATGCTCCCATAATTGGTGGGTGTCCCTGGTGACCTCTGGCAAGCAAGTGCTGTTGGTCTTCCCCTATTCTCTCTTGACGATATGTCCGACTTTTTTAATTTACATAAAATCTAAATATCTTTTCCCAATGGTGGATTTCAAATAATCCGCTATGCCACAGTTTAGTACTGTCAAATAGTCCATATTACAATAACATATTACTATCTTACAATTGAATATTTTTATCCTTAGCTCTTATTTTATTCCAATTCGTTTGTTCCGTACATTCTACAACAATTACAAATTTTTATAAGTTTAATGAAGACCACATGGAGATTTTGGATTAAATATCTTTCAGCGCCGAGCGAATATTGTGCTCTGATTGGTAAACAGTCAGATTCGACTCGAGTGTACAGAATGTATCAATGCACATAGAAAAATTAGGCCTTACTTCCTTTTTATTTGTTATTATGTTTTTGTATTTTATATTTGCTCACATATATTAAAAAACATTTATATACACAGCATCATGTCAAACACTGACCTATATCCTTTAACTAAGGTACCTATGGATCAAACCAGTAGTATGTTTACAATCATGCTGCAGAATGCAATGAGTGACCTGATGTGGGAAATCAAGGTAGAAAACAAAAAAATTAAGGATTTGGCTAAAAGTGTAGTAGGGCAGGGCATGGAGGAGACTACACATAGAATACAGGCAGTAGAGCAGAAGTGTGATGACATAAATAATAAAGTAGAGAGTTATAGGGAGGAACTTAAAACAATGATAGATTTGAAACTGGAAGATCAGGCAGAAGTTATGAAGGATTTAGCGGCAAGGGTAGATATGGTTACATGTAGACTGAATGACCGTATAGACAACCTAACTGTACAAAGAGATACACAGATACAGGAATTAGAAACCAAAATTAAAACATATTTTCAGAAAGATATCCAAGAACAGGTAACAATCAGAACACAGAACATAACCTCCACAGTAAACAAAAACTCTAATATCATTGACACTATCAATGACAGTCAAAACAGCATGTATTCACAGATGACCCAATTAAAAACCGATATAAATCAGAGTGGAGAATCTTGTAAATCATTAGAGGCAGCTATTAAAGAACAACACTCATCTCTATCTAAATTAAAAAAGGAAGTGGAAAGTAATCAAAATTCAACTAGTAATCAGTGGCAATTAACTCAGGATAAATTAACAGAATTAGAAAATCTGATTCATCAAATTCAGCAAATAAATCCGATAATCCACTCAAATGATACTATAAATTCAACAGGCACATTAAATGGATTAGGTTGGTTCGACAATACAGATTGCCATCTGCAGCCGGAACCGTTTATCGATCAAATAAAACTAATTCAAAACTTAGTACCCACCTCTTGGAATATGTGGCAGCTCTGACTAACTAGCTTGCTGAGCGGTGAACCTCTGCTGTTTTTTTGGAGTAGAGCCCACGAGTTTTCGTCTCTGGATGAGTTTATTGCAGTCTTCCTAGAACAATATTGGAGCAAGAGTAAACAATTGGATGCACTAGTGGACATCATAATTATCATGTGACTTCAATCCCAAACTAGATGGTGCCTATACTACTTGTGCTCCAATTTGAAAATTCCCAATTGGAAGAACCCATAAACGATTCCACTCTGGCAAACATCATTTAACTAGTACTTCTGTGAACAGTGGACCTCACGCAGTATTCTCATCCACAAGTACCTGATGTCAACTGTTTTAAATTTTAACAAAATCAGTTCACATTTGAATTTGTATTCCATAATTTATAATTATTTATGTTAATTCAAACAATGAATAGAATATATTCCTATTCCAGAATTTATATAATATTCATCCAGTTCCGTGATAATCTTTCCATCTAATGAAAATTAATTTTTTTCAATCAAAAATATTATGATTTCTTCAGCATTATTTAGTTCATTTGATTATTTTTAATCACCTATTAAATTAGTTTTTTTGAATGTGAGAATATTGATACTGATGGACATGCATAATAATACCATGACTGCAAAACAAAATATTGAAACCAAAGACCTTAAAGCTGCATTTGGCAAATTTATTAACAAAATGCTAATAGCTCAATCCTTATAGATTATATTAGATTGAATATAACTTATCATAAACGTGATGAACATGTGTGTTTGTCAACTTGCGTTCAATCTAATAGAATCTATAAGGATTAAGTTATTAACATTTTGTTAATAACTTTGGTGTAAATCCAGCTTAAAGATGCATACCTCTTCAAGGTCTTTGATTGAAACTATAGACCTTATACCAATACAGTGTATTTGTATTGCGTCTGGGTGCAGTGTATTTGTTCCAGCTTCCACAGTATCTCCAAAACAACATCTTTAACATCTTTAATGAATGCTGGAAGGGCCTCCCAGTGGTGCGCCTGGATACCTAAGTGTGGGATGGAGACCTGCACTAGGGGAACTAAATCAAATACAAGCCATAGCAGATCGGTAATAGCAGCCAAGCCATAAAAAGGGTTGTGGTGGCCGGAACAAGTGTGAAGCTCCTGAACAACTATGAGCTCCTGGTCCAAAATGGGTGGGGTTGGTGAATGTTGGATATTGGCAGTAAGAGCATGTCAATAAGAGCATGGCAGTAAGATTCATGTCAATTGGTGTTATACAGAGTGCACATAGTTATTTTGGCAGCCGAACTATACATTGGGTCTCCCGGCTTTTTTTTATCATGGACAATTCGAGAAACAGTTCTTTCCAGAACTACTCTATGAGAAGACTTTGCCCTGGCATAAAAATATGTCACTTGAACATCGAGGGTATAAGCAGAGCTAATAGTGAGTGTGTATCAAAACTGATGCTGGAGCTAGGTGTAGATGTTATAGCACTGCAGGAGACTCACACAGAAACACAAGAACAGCTTTGTTCAAGAGGGCATATTCCCAGCTATGACTTAATTGGTGCTACCTATCACAAATCCTATGGAAGAGCAACTTATGTAAAAAATAATCTCTTCAATATTTAACAAAATAAAAATATTTAACATAATAAAAATATAGATATAGCCTATATGATATTACACATAATTGTAACATAAAGTTCATTTACATTATAAAAACTTTTTTCAACAAGGAACTTATGAAGATCTTTTTTGAAAGTCATGCTCTTAAAATCTATATTACCAGGCAACTTGTTTAGAAATTTTGTCCCTATGTAGCTAGTTTTTTTTTTTTCAAAAAGAGTTAGCCTGTGAGGCTGAACGATAGAGTTGTTGTACCAGTTTCTTGTGAAGTGTGAATGTACCTGTGCATTGGTCGTTAAACTGCCTATATTCTTAATCACATATAATCAAGTTTTAAAAATAAAAATACAAGGTACAGTGAGTATGCACAGCCTTTTGAAATAATCCCGACGCATAAAGCATTCTGCTTTTGCAGAATGAATATCTTATTTATGTTCTATCCACCTTGTAGTAATTACTACCAAGTCGAGTTCCTATTAGCTTTATCAGCTACTGTAGTCTGTGGTACACTAAAATTATCTTCGCTGTCAGGCACGTTTTCTAAATTAACGAACTTCTTCTATTGATTTTTAAGTAACTATTCAGTTGAAAGTATTCAGTTCTTGAGTCGATGGGTGTTAGGTGTAGTGTGGGTATTTTTAGTGTCCAAAAAATTACATATAAGGTAGTAGTGTGCAAACAGCTCTCTCTTAGTCACTTTCACTTTCCCTCCCTCTTCCTAGCCCTCTCACACACTCTCTTCCACTCTCATTCACCCCTCTTTCTATCCCACCCCCTTTCACTCTTGCGCACCCTCTCTCACTCAACCTCAACTTGGAGTTATTGAGTATTCTATGGTAGGAAGTGGGCATTTTCCTGAAAGTCAGTATTCTCATAGTGAAATACCGTATATATTTTTACAGATTCCTATGAGCTTAACATGGATTCCATCATATCCACAGTTTTTTGAAGGCACACCATGACTCTCAATTCACCACATTCAGTTAGAAGACATTGGCTCACACCAGTAGACTATTATAACATTTTAGCAAATGCTTCTAAAGAGGACTCAATTAGTGAACCACCAGAGAAGCCACAGCCTGGTGAACTGTATGTTTATTATAATGATGAGAATAATGAAGATTGGAAAAGCGACCATTACAGATTGAAGCAGACAGGGACAAAGTCGCTCCCCAACAATAACCCCCTTGTGACTTGCCATAACTCGTCTGTTCTGAGTTAGATGTTAAACTACATCGCAGAGCAGTCATAATATTTTCAATGACCATGTGAAATATGCTAAAATAACTGTTATTCACTATGTAGGAGAGAATTCACCACAAAAGGGTTCCTGGTAACCCAGTGAAAAACAGGAGACCTCATGTGATGACTGCAAAATCGAAGTTGCTGCTGCAAAAGGAGGCTCTAAAGGAAAAGCCTAAGCAGGCATATCGCCAACTAGCTTGCAAAAATGTACATCCTTCACTTGCACTGGTGTTCACACCTAAAAATCCCAAACAGGTCACCAATAGTATTGAAAATGAAAAAAGGAGAAAACCGGGTGATGACTGCTAGTGCTGCTGCCCTCTCCGCCAATCCCAAGTCCAAAGATGCTGCTACACTCCAAGCTTGCTCTGCCAAGATATAAGTTTGCAAGTTTGCAAGTTTTGTTCCTGGCCGGCAGTACTGATAGCCGGGGATATGCAGTTCAACTGGTAGAATGTCAATTGCCTTATTAACTATTGCACCAGTAATGTTATTGATAGCTGACAAAACTCCTCTCCCTTGATACCTCTTTCTCTCTGCGGATTGCCATCTAATGCTGCTCAGACGGGTTGTCAATTGGTTTTATACCTTCAGGTGATGGAGCTGAAGCAAGACTTGAAAGTTTGATCATCTCGGATTTCAATCTAGTGTGATCCCAACCTCCTGCTCTCTTCAACATGTTTTGTAAATCAGGTATACTGAATATAACATTGATATATTTCTCAAGGACTTCTATGATAAGCTCTTGGAATCTTTCATCCAATCAGACTTGTTCACCTCATCCAAGTCTTCAATTGGATCTTGCATATCTGTCAGTATAGAGTTATTTGGACTTGTGAATGATTGAGTATCATCGAGACTTTTGAACTTTGGCAGCCATAACCAAATAAGATATTTGCATGTGATCAGATTTAAAGTGTCACTATCATTTCAAGGATTTGCCATGTTAATCACTCGCCTGTGGTGAGCATTGATATTACCCAAAGTATCCATAATTCTTCCACCCATAGGAGCAATTGTATATGGAAGGTAGTGTGTGGTAGAAACACTCTCAACTGTATGTCAAGTTGCAGTAACAGCGTTCCTCTTATATTACAACTAGTGTGCAGGCTTGCCAACTATGTAACCACCTTCCACCAACTCTTCTAGCATGGAATTGATTCCATTCTCATGTCCAGTGTTGCCAACTGCCCTAGATTGGTCCAACACTCTCAAACTGTCTACAAGTTCATTGGGATCATTGTAGTAGATGTATTCGATTTTAGTAGCATCATTTGCAATCATATCAAATGGTGTCACCAGTCCTCTCCCACTATGCCTATCATTCCTTATCAGTGGGTAAATTGTCTTCTTGTACTTGGCATCATTGAAGTTTATAATACATCCAACTGAGTCATAGTTTTTTCTAAACAAATTGGTCAAATACAGAATGCGTTTGTATGCATTTGAGTCAGGTGACGTCACAAGTTGATTGTTAGGCTTCTTTTTCAAAATCAGCTAACATAGTCCAGGTGTTGCATCAGAAATCGTTCTATGTTCTTCATCTGCAAGATTAGTCAGCTCAATCTTTGAGTCATCACTTCAAAAGGTTGGATGCTTACCGCCCAAATAGTACTCGTTTCTAACTATTCTTGGTACAAATGTAGTATCTGCACTACTATCATTCAATATTGCTCTATAAACATATGGACCAACTTTGGTTCCACTCAATACACTTTGAGTATAAATGTTGTACACTTCCTTAGGACTGCTGTTATTCAACACTTCCTCAATATCCTCCTCCTCCTCCTCATCATCACTCCAATTCCTAGCCTCGGACAATAATTTTCTTGCAACTCCTGAAGTACTTGGAGCCGGAGAAGAGCATGCTGCTTCTACGAATGCGCGCTAATATAGTGATTGAACACCACACCAGTGGACAGAATCGAGTTGGAAAATTAAAACATTCCACTTGTGACTTGGCAACAGGGCAGATTGGCAACAGTGCACGTCTTGGCAAGCATCCAAGCATGCGATGATTGTACGCGAAAGACCACTAATGCGCCTGAGTATGTGTTAGTGCTAAGGTGGTGGGAGTGTGTCAACTGCCTGCGCCTGTATCATAATATTATGTGATCAAAATCTGAACACAAGCGCGCTCTATCGAGAATCTTGAGAACTAGCCATCATAATTCTGTTTATGCTTATTCCATGCTAAAGCTCAGCTGATTCATAAATCATTCTAGTAGGCTACTTATAAAATTTATATCAAATAATTGTGTACGATAGATCTAGCCTACTTTATTATGAGAAATTTAAGTGTACTTACTTGAATCCTCTATTACATCAGCAATTTTTAACCATATTCTATTTTTCAAATAGGTAATTCATTGTGCAGGTCTGGAAAGTACAAAACTTTGAACTTTGAAAATTTCACGCCTTTCTGTTGTAAATACATTTTCAGTTTCTCTTGTAAAAATTATAAGAATAAAGAAACCAATAGAAATATTTTATACCTCAATATTCCACTGCAAATTAATTTAACAGTAAATAATAGTAGCAATCCGAAATCTGACAACCAACAGCAAAATTATATCAAAACAAACCATCCAACAATCAAAGATTGAGGTTAAAAAGAACATGGCGTCTGATCCATAGAAAGATTATTCTGCCGGTGTCACATGATCAGAGCAGAAAAGTAATTCGAAGCTGTCTGTTCTCGTCGATAGAATCCCGAAATTAGTTCTTTTTCAACAAAACGGTTCACGCGCAGTGATCGGTTGAAGCAAAATAGCATTGTGTTGATAGGCCTTATAAAGAACGGCAAAATGAACAAAAGTTCGTCTCTGATTTGAACAGTTCTTTTTTCTGCTCAACTTTCTGCCGATGGGTGGATACTCCAATAAGAACCAATGTTAATTAAAAGTGAATTCTGTCGTCTGCCCATTACGAAAACACACCTTTAGGATTGACTTTGCTTATTAGCATCAATTAATACCATGTGCTTCTTTAATCAGCATATATACTTTCAAATTATACAGCCCAGTTGTTGACTAGCTGTTGCTTGTCGAATAAAACTTATAAATCTTATTCCCAAATCAATATAAAAAAAAAATAAATATTGGAATAATCTCAGGGCTTGGGTTCAGCCTCTGGTGGAAATCAGATAAATCAATTTATCTTATGAACATGAGCTTTGCAAAAATCTAATAAATTACTGATACAAGATATATGAGTGAGCATATAATTATAATAAATCAAATACTAATAAATATTCCCTCTGTGCATATTTGATACTTAATCTCATAAATGTTTCTTAGAAATATTCCCTTTACGTTTTAAGACTTGCACAAGTTTCGATATTATTTTTAATATTAAAATAACCCTTCAAAGAGCTAGCTTTATCTAATTGTGATTATTTCGATGCACTGAGGGCCCTTCTAAATAACTTTTCAATTGACTCACGTGTCGATTTTCACAATTATGATGGTGATCCAGAATCATTTTGATGTCCTAGGCCTTTCTGGTGGGCTACTGTCATTTTCTCAAATGAGATTATTTAAATTTAATGACTCATTTTATGTTACAACTTCTCTGAGTCTTATGAAATTGATTTTTGATTATTCAACTAGATTTTTAAAACGTACGATTATTATTCAAAAATTATTCAATTATTACTCAATTAATCTTGTGCTCTCTAAATTGGTGGCTGTCCCTAGTGACCTCTGGCAAGCAAGTGGCTTGGACCTACCCTTATTCTTTCACAATCACACTTCCGTCCCATCAATTTACACAAAATTCAAATATTCACTCTCATTGGTGGACTCAACTACTACACAATGACGTAATTCAAAGTTGTCAAATAGTCCATATCAAAGTGTTATATTGCTACCCAATGATTGAATATTTTAGTCTTAAATACTTATCTTATATTTGTTGCATAAATCTGTGTTCTGCATAGTTTACAATTTCTCACTGTTTATATAATAAATATGTGTATTTTTGAATTAATTCGCTTTTACCGCCGGTCAAATACTGCACTGTGATTGGTGTATCCTAAAACTACAAATGTATCCATGCTCTGAAAAAAGTTACATCCCATTTCCTTATTTCAAATTTCCAAATTTCCTTACTACTATTTTCTGCTGCTTTGTAGTGAGATTCACTTTAAACTGTCAGCATTAGTTGGAAGGGAACAGCATTGATGCTATTCAGAAGTATGCTGACACACAGCCAAGCTACTCTATGGTGACGTTCATCTTGAACTGTCAGCATTAATTGAACGGAGACAGCATTGATATCATCCACGAGGTATGCTGACACTTAACCAAGTTGCTCTATAGTGAGATTCAGTCTAAATGTCAGCATTGGTTGAATGTGACAAGCTCTGATGTTATTTACAAGGTACCTGACACACCACCAAGCAGCTTTACAGTGAAACACTGTAAGCATTAGTTAAAGGTGAAACATTGATGCTATTCACTAGCAATACTGACTGCTGAAAGTGAACTACCTAATAGAGTACCTGAGTTGGTCAACATTGACTGAATGGGAAGCATCGATGTTATTCATAAGGATGATATTCTACATCCAATTCTAACGTTGAATTGGAAATTTGAAAAAGTTGCAATTTTACACAATTTGGCGACCTAGTAATTTCTTCAGATGGAGAGCCCAGTATAAACTTATTTTACACAGACTATAATTCTATATCTGAGGACATTATTGAAAAGAGCAGACATTTTACAATGATTCATTTTGTTTTTATGTGAGAATAGATCATGCAGTATTATAAATTTGTGGTCAGAGTTAAAAATTTTTATTGTTCAAGTTTGACCCAAAAAGATTCAGACGAGATCAAATCCATCAAGTGAGAAATTCAATAGAACCAGTGAGAATTTTTCTATTGCAGTGGCTTGGAGACATTTGAAAAAATTCTGAAAATTATAAAGGTTTAAATTGAGCTATTGGTTGACAAGAGATGTTATTCATATCAGGAATTAAATTGTCTACAAGTTCTATAAATGTTAAATGGGTTCTGGCTTACCAATAATCAAGTTTATATCCATTTAAAGCTGAAAAATCGCATAATTCAGCAATTATCTCAAAACCACAAAAAGTTATAAACTTTTAACCGGTTTCATATGAGATTTTCATATTATTTGAAATAGGGAGACTCATTTTAGTAGCCTTGTCAAGCCCCCACAAAATTGGAAAAAATAAATTTGAAGAAAGGGTGCAATATTTACTGTACCATACTGTTTGTAGCCTATTGTTTAATAATGCAATACAATTTGCATATTAATACTAAAAATCAAATTAAATTTTATAAGTCATTTGATAATCGAAATTATACCATCGATATTTCAAGGAATGAAGTGAACTTTGATTGATGCTTGTTGCCCTAAATAACCCCTTATATCAATAATTATGAATACAAGGTCATACAATAATACGCAGAATAATAATAATTTTTATTTGTTCAATACAGTACAGTCATTATGAATCACAACTATATAATTGAACATTGTCATGTAAAAAATAATCTCTTCAATATTTAACAAAATAAAAATATTTAACATAATAAAAATATAGATATAGCCTATATGATATTACACATAATTGTAACATAAAGTTCATTTACATTATAAAAACTTTTTTCAACAAGGAACTTATGAAGATCTTTTTTGAAAGTCATGCTCTTAAAATCTATATTACCAGGCAACTTGTTTAGAAATTTTGTCCCTATGTAGCTAGTTTTTTTTTTTTCAAAAAGAGTTAGCCTGTGAGGCTGAACGATAGAGTTGTTGTACCAGTTTCTTGTGAAGTGTGAATGTACCTGTGCATTGGTCGTTAAACTGCCTATATTCTTAATCACATATAATCAAGTTTTAAAAATAAAAATACAAGGTACAGTGAGTATGCACAGCCTTTTGAAATAATCCCGACGCATTAAGCATTCTGCTTTTGCAGAATGAATATCTTATTTATGTTCTATCCACCTTGTAGTAATTACTACCAAGTCGAGTTCCTATTAGCTTTATCAGCTACTGTAGTCTGTGGTACACTAAAATTATCTTCGCTGTCAGGCACGTTTTCTAAATTAACGAACTTCTTCTATTGATTTTTAAGTAACTATTCAGTTGAAAGTATTCAGTTCTTGAGTCGATGGGTGTTAGGTGTAGTGTGGGTATTTTTAGTGTCCAAAAAATTACATATAAGGTAGTAGTGTGCAAACAGCTCTCTCTTAGTCACTTTCACTTTCCCTCCCTCTTCCTAGCCCTCTCACACACTCTCTTCCACTCTCATTCACCCCTCTTTCTATCCCACCCCCTTTCACTCTTGCGCACCCTCTCTCACTCAACCTCAACTTGGAGTTATTGAGTATTCTATGGTAGGAAGTGGGCATTTTCCTGAAAGTCAGTATTCTCATAGTGAAATACCGTATATATTTTTACAGATTCCTATGAGCTTAACATGGATTCCATCATATCCACAGTTTTTTGAAGGCACACCATGACTCTCAATTCACCACATTCAGTTAGAAGACATTGGCTCACACCAGTAGACTATTATAACATTTTAGCAAATGCTTCTAAAGAGGACTCAATTAGTGAACCACCAGAGAAGCCACAGCCTGGTGAACTGTATGTTTATTATAATGATGAGAATAATGAAGATTGGAAAAGCGACCATTACAGATTGAAGCAGACAGGGACAAAGTCGCTCCCCAACAATAACCCCCTTGTGACTTGCCATAACTCGTCTGTTCTGAGTTAGATGTTAAACTACATCGCAGAGCAGTCATAATATTTTCAATGACCATGTGAAATATGCTAAAATAACTGTTATTCACTATGTAGGAGAGAATTCACCACAAAAGGGTTCCTGGTAACCCAGTGAAAAACAGGAGACCTCATGTGATGACTGCAAAATCGAAGTTGCTGCTGCAAAAGGAGGCTCTAAAGGAAAAGCCTAAGCAGGCATATCGCCAACTAGCTTGCAAAAATGTACATCCTTCACTTGCACTGGTGTTCACACCTAAAAATCCCAAACAGGTCACCAATAGTATTGAAAATGAAAAAAGGAGAAAACCGGGTGATGACTGCTAGTGCTGCTGCCCTCTCCGCCAATCCCAAGTCCAAAGATGCTGCTACACTCCAAGCTTGCTCTGCCAAGATATAAGTTTGCAAGTTTGCAAGTTTTGTTCCTGGCCGGCAGTACTGATAGCCGGGGATATGCAGTTCAACTGGTAGAATGTCAATTGCCTTATTAACTATTGCACCAGTAATGTTATTGATAGCTGACAAAACTCCTCTCCCTTGATACCTCTTTCTCTCTGCGGATTGCCATCTAATGCTGCTCAGACGGGTTGTCAATTGGTTTTATACCTTCAGGTGATGGAGCTGAAGCAAGACTTGAAAGTTTGATCATCTCGGATTTCAATCTAGTGTGATCCCAACCTCCTGCTCTCTTCAACATGTTTTGTAAATCAGGTATACTGAATATAACATTGATATATTTCTCAAGGACTTCTATGATAAGCTCTTGGAATCTTTCATCCAATCAGACTTGTTCACCTCATCCAAGTCTTCAATTGGATCTTGCATATCTGTCAGTATAGAGTTATTTGGACTTGTGAATGATTGAGTATCATCGAGACTTTTGAACTTTGGCAGCCATAACCAAATAAGATATTTGCATGTGATCAGATTTAAAGTGTCACTATCATTTCAAGGATTTGCCATGTTAATCACTCGCCTGTGGTGAGCATTGATATTACCCAAAGTATCCATAATTCTTCCACCCATAGGAGCAATTGTATATGGAAGGTAGTGTGTGGTAGAAACACTCTCAACTGTATGTCAAGTTGCAGTAACAGCGTTCCTCTTATATTACAACTAGTGTGCAGGCTTGCCAACTATGTAACCACCTTCCACCAACTCTTCTAGCATGGAATTGATTCCATTCTCATGTCCAGTGTTGCCAACTGCCCTAGATTGGTCCAACACTCTCAAACTGTCTACAAGTTCATTGGGATCATTGTAGTAGATGTATTCGATTTTAGTAGCATCATTTGCAATCATATCAAATGGTGTCACCAGTCCTCTCCCACTATGCCTATCATTCCTTATCAGTGGGTAAATTGTCTTCTTGTACTTGGCATCATTGAAGTTTATAATACATCCAACTGAGTCATAGTTTTTTCTAAACAAATTGGTCAAATACAGAATGCGTTTGTATGCATTTGAGTCAGGTGACGTCACAAGTTGATTGTTAGGCTTCTTTTTCAAAATCAGCTAACATAGTCCAGGTGTTGCATCAGAAATCGTTCTATGTTCTTCATCTGCAAGATTAGTCAGCTCAATCTTTGAGTCATCACTTCAAAAGGTTGGATGCTTACCGCCCAAATAGTACTCGTTTCTAACTATTCTTGGTACAAATGTAGTATCTGCACTACTATCATTCAATATTGCTCTATAAACATATGGACCAACTTTGGTTCCACTCAATACACTTTGAGTATAAATGTTGTACACTTCCTTAGGACTGCTGTTATTCAACACTTCCTCAATATCCTCCTCCTCCTCCTCATCATCACTCCAATTCCTAGCCTCGGACAATAATTTTCTTGCAACTCCTGAAGTACTTGGAGCCGGAGAAGAGCATGCTGCTTCTACAAATGATTAATAGGTCGGTGACCCCACCTCCTCCTGCTCCTCAACAACATCTAGTTGTGGTGGTAATGAATGTCTAAGATGTCTGGGTTGGATTGGAATTGTTGGTGGTGTAGGCAGTATAAGCCAATGTTTTTCTGCTAATGGTTGAGCCAGTGGCTGCTGCTGAGTTGGAGGTGCTTGTTGCTGAGCTGGAGATGGTTGCTGCTGGGATTCAGAGGAATCTGAAGAGTCTTGATAATTTTTTCCAGTGGTTCAGTTAGCGGTTTGAAATGTTTTGCATGTTGCTCATCTGTGAATTCTAATCCAAGTGTGAGCTCCTTATGCTTTCTCTCGATGTTATGTCTTAGATTTGCAACCTCCTTCATGGTAGAAGCAAGCTCCTCCAATGTCTTCTGACAAGGTCGAACCATCCTGCTTATCAGGTTTGTACACCTGTAATATTAGGTTTGTATACATCTAACTGTATACTGAATAGCTTTCAGTTTGAAATCCCCCACAAATGTGTTACTGGCAGGTGACCCAACAAAGATATGCATGCGGGTATGTGTGTGTGTGTGTGTGTGTGTGTGTGTGTGTGTGTGTGTGTGTGTGTGTGTGTGTGTGTGTGTGTGTATGTGTGTGTGTCGCCATGTCATTTTTGCCATAACATGTGCCCTGCTCAGCCGCAGTCGGTAGAGCAAAGATTTTTGATTATATTTGATATTTTTTGTGACTCCTGAAAGAAAAATAGCACATTTCTTACCAGCTCTTCTAGGAGCTCAACCAATTCGACGGCTGCAAACGTTGGCTGCTTTAACAGTTCTCAGTTCTTGTGACTGATTTGGTTTACTCCACAGTGATATAGATGCAGGAGAGGTAGATAGATATAAGGGCTCTGATTTTTGTACTAGACAATATGGTATCACCACCAATGCCACTCGCCACCATTTGACAAAGTGGTCAGCAATGTAAAATGATACTGAGTGGAATCAAAGGCGACACTCTATCATAAAGAATACCTTATAAATTCTATTAATTTGTATTGCTGCTGCAACTTGATACTATGACCTTTGAGTTTTTTCAAATCGGATGTGATGGTTCTGGATACTTAAAATAAATCTTGGGAACGTATTATTTCCAAAGATTTAATAATCAATGCTGTATATCGCCAATTTATCCAACTTATACTGTGAAGAATACAGTTGGTTGTTAATTTTGATAATATGTCAACAATGATAATAAAATAGAATATAACAAGATTGGTCATGCATGGAGATAGGATAATGAATGAAGGGTAAACCATTCAATAAACATGAAAATATAATGACAATGGAAAATCAACAAGCAATAAATAAAAAATATAGAGCAACAAATATAAAAATAATATGAGAAAAAATATATATTGAAAAATATCACAGATAGCTCACTAAGGATTGACTTTGCTTATTAGCATCAATTAATACCATGTGCTTCTTTAATCAGCATATATACTTTCAAATTATACAGCCCAGTTGTTGACTAGCTGTTGCTTGTCGAATAAAACTTATAAATCTTATTCCCAAATCAATATAAAAAAAAATAAATATTGGAATAATCTCAGGGCTTGGGTTCAGCCTCTGGTGGAAATCAGATAAATCAATTTATCTTATGAACATGAGCTTTGCAAAAATCTAATAAATTACTGATACAAGATATATGAGTGAGCATATAATTATAATAAATCAAATACTAATAAATATTCCCTCTGTGCATATTTGATACTTAATCTCATAAATGTTTCTTAGAAATATTCCCTTTACGTTTTAAGACTTGCACAAGTTTCGATATTATTTTTAATATTAAAATAACCCTTCAAAGAGCTAGCTTTATCTAATTGTGATTATTTCGAAGCACTGAGGGCCCTTCTAAATAACTTTTCAATTGAACTCACGTGTCGATTTTCACAATTATGATGGTGATCCAGAATCATTTTGATGTCCTAGGCCTTTCTGGTGGGCTACTGTCATTTTCTCCAATGAGATTATTTAAATTTAATGACTCATTTTATGTTACAACTTCTCTGAGTCTTATGAAATTGATTTTTGATTATTCAACTAGATTTTTAAAACGTACAATTATTATTCAAAAATTATTCAATTATTACTCAATTAATCTTGTGCTCTCTAAATTGGTGGCTGTCCCTAGTGACCTCTGGCAAGCAAGTGGCTTGGACCTACCCTTATTCTTTCACAATCACACTTCCGTCCCATCAATTTACACAAAATTCAAATATTCACTCTCATTGGTGGACTCAACTACTACACAATGACGTAATTCAAGGTTGTCATATAGTCCATATGAAAGTGTTATATTGCTACCCAATGATTGAATATTTTAGTCTTAAATACTTATCTTATATTTGTTGCATAAATCTGTGTTCTGCATAGTTTACAATTTCTCACTGTTTATATAATAAATATGTGTATTTTTGAATTAATTCGCTTTTACCGCCGGTCAAATACTGCACTGTGATTGGTGTATCCTAAAACTACAAATGTATCCATGCTCTGAAAAAAGTTACATCCCATTTCCTTATTTCAAATTTCCAAATTTCCTTGCTACTATTTTCTGCTGCTTTGTAGTGAGATTCACTTTAAACTGTCAGCATTAGTTGGAAGGGAACAGCATTGATGCTATTCAGAAGTATGCTGACACACAGCCAAGCTACTCTATGGTGACGTTCATCTTGAACTGACAGTTGAAAGTGAATCTTCTCACAGTAAGTGTCAGCACTCAAAACTTTCCAGCAGGGCTATGAACATTTTTAGGCCGGTCCCTAAACCTATAACATTCAATTAGTTATGGAAGCCTGTAACTGTGAATAGATTTTTCATTAGGGGAGAGCTATTTTACGAAAGATTGACTATTTTGCTCTTCCACTCCCTCTAACACTCTCACTCTTCACACTCACACAAACACACATACCTTCTTCAGAGATTTCATACTTCTTCTAGCCAAACCTATTTTTTATAGGAACGGCTAATGGATTCTGAAGTTACCCGGCTATCCTGCCGAGCCTTTTAATGAATATGTTTGTCAATGTTGAGACATTTCGAGCAGAAAACATGAAATTTTCGACATGCTAGAAACTTCTTATTTCAAAAGATAAAGTGGTGGTGAAAGTGAGAAAATTTCTCAGAAATAATTGAAATTATTTTTACAGTTGTCAAAAGTAGTCGGAAGAACATATTTTGGCCTCTCGGCGGCTGAATGGCTAATAGCGGCTGAATGGTGTGCCACCATTTGACATCAATAGCTGGGACCAACAAAAACAATACAGAATGCTTGAAAAATTCAGTGACTGCAAATCACATGATTATAAATAGTGGAAATGACAACCTCACCTCGATTAATCCAAACAATGTTGCATTGCAGCCTTTCTGTATGAAATCAGCTGCTTGAGTTACAAATAATTCAGTCAAATATGTTCTAAATTGCCAGCCTTCAGCATACAATTCAGTACCACCACTGTACCTCCGTAAACATGGGTTAGTACACAATGCCAACCATGCAGGCACTCTTCTAATTTTAGATTTTCTTGGAGACCAAAATACAATCTTCCGATTACTTTTGACAATTGGAAGAATTATTTCAATTGTTTCTGAGAAACTTTTACGCTCTCACCACCCACTTATCTTTTGAAACGAAAAAGTTTTTAGCATGTCAAGAATTTCATGTATTCTGCTCGAAATGTCTCGACATCAACAAACATAATCATTAATTGGAAAATAACTATAGGTCATATAAAAATGATTCAGATGCCAATAGAAAGGAGACATTCTCCCCGTTAGTTTGATATTGAATTCTCACGCATTACGAAGCCCCATGATTCTAAAAGAAGTGGTATTGAAAAAAACAAACAAATAATTTTGATGTTTCCAATTTTATCAAAAAAGTTGAAGTTCCTCTTAATACTCCGACCCTGGTACTTTTTCAGCACTACTGGCATTTTGGGGATGATATTCTACATCCAATTCTAACGTTAAATTGGAAATTTGAAAAAGTGTCACTTGTAATTTCTTCTGATGGAGAGCCCAGTATAAACTTATTTCACACAGACTATAATTCTATATCTGAGGACATTATTGAAAAGAGCAGACATTTTACAATGATTCATTTTGTTTTTATGTGAGAATAGATCATGCAGTATTATAAATTTGTGGTCAGAGTTAAAAATTGTGATTGTTCAAGTTTGACCCGAAAAGATTCAGACGAGATCAAATCCATCGAGTGAGAAATTCAATAGAACCAGTGAGAATTTTTCTATTGCAGTGGCTTGGAGACAGTTGAAAAAATTCTGAAAATAAGATTTTCCAACTTTAAAGGTACCAATGTAACTTGATCATTTAAATAATAAAATTGTATTCTAGATCATCCACTTGTAGAAAATTTCATTCTGGAATTATAAAGGTTTAAATTGAGCTATTGGTTGACAAGAGATGTTATTCATATCAGGAATTAAATTGTCTACAAGTTCTATAAATGTTAAATGGGTTCTGGCTTACCAATAATCAAGTTTATATCCATTTAAAGCTGAAAAATCGCGTAATTCAGCAATTATCCCTAAACCACAAAAAGTTATAAACTTTTAACCGGTTTCATATGGGATTTTCATATTATTTGAAATAGGAAAACTCATTTTAGTAACCTTGTCAAGCCCCCACAAAATTAGAAAAATATAATTTGAAGAAAAGGGTGCAATATTTACTGTAACGTACTGTTTGTAGCTTATTGTTTAATAATGCAATACAATTTGCATATTAATACTAAAAATCAAATTAAATTTTATAAGTCATTTGATAATCAAAATTATACCATCGATATTTCAAGGAATGAAGTGAACTTTGATTGATGCTTGTTGCCCTAAATAACCCCTTATATCAATAATTATGAATACAAGGTCATACAATAATACACAGAATAATAATATAATAATAATAATAATTTTTATTTGTTCAATACAGTACAGTCATTATGAATCACAACTATACAATTGAACATTGTCATGTAAAAAAAATCTCTTCAATATTTAACAAAATAAAAATATTTAACATAATAAAAATATAGATATAGCCTATATGATATTACACATAATTGTCACATAAAATTCATTGACATTATAAAAACTTTTTTCAACAAGGAACTTATGAAGATCTTTTTTGAAAGTCATGCTCTTAAAATCTATATTACCAGGCAACTTGTTTAGAAATTTTGTCCCTATGTAGCTAGTTTTTTTTTCTCAAAAAGAGTTAGCCTGTGAGGCTAAACGATAAAGTTGTTGTACCAGTTTCTTGTGAAGTGTGAATGTACCTGTGCATTGGTCGTTAAACTGCCCATATTCTTAATCACATATAATAAAGTTATAAAAATAAAAATACAAGGTACAGTGAGTATGCACAGCCTTTTAAAATAATCCCGACAAGGATGATTGAGCCCCAATCCCACTAAACACCTAATAGCCCGCTTTTGCAGAATGAATATCTTATTTATGTTCTATCCACCTCGTAGTAATTACTACCAAGTCGAGTTCCTATTAGCTTTATCAGCTACTGTAGTCTGTGGTACACTAAAATTATCTTTGCTGTCAGGCACGTTTTCTAAATTAACGAACTTCTTCTATTGATTTTTAAGTAACTATTCAGTTGAAAGTATTCAGTTCTTGAGTCGATGGGTGATAGGTGTAGTGTGGGTATTTTTAGTGTCCAAAAAATTACATATAAGGTAGTAGTGTGCAAACAGCTCTCTCTTAGTCACTTTCACTTTCCCTCCCTCTTCCTAGCCCTCTCACACACTCTCTTCCACTCTCATCCGCCCCTCTTTCTTACCCACCCCCTTTCACTCTCGCACACCCTCTCTCACTCAAACTCAACTTGGAGTTATTGAGTATTCTATGGTAGGGAGTAGGCATTTTCCTGAAAGTCAGTATTCTCATAGTGAAATATATATTTTTACAGATTCCTATGAGCTTAACATGGATTCCATCATATCCACAGTTCTTTGAAGGCGCACCATGACTCTCAATTCACCACATTCAGTTAGAAGACATTGGCTCACACCAGTAGACTATTATGACATTTTAGCAAATGCTTCTAAAGAGGACTCAATTAGTGATCCACCAGAGAAGCCACAGCTTGGTGAACTGTATGTTTATTATAATGATGAGAATAATGAAGATTGGAAAAGCGACCATTACAGATGGAAGCAGACAGGGACAAAGTCGCTCCCCAACAATAACCCCCTTGTGACTTGCCATTACTCATCTGTTCTGAGTTAGATGTTAAACTACATCGCAGAGCAGTCATAATATTTTCAATGACCGTGTTAAATATGCTAAAATAACTGTTATTCACTATGTAGGAGAGAATTCACCACAAAAGAGTTCTGTTCCTGGTAACCCGGTGAAAAACAGGAGACCTCATGTGATGACTGCAAAATCGAAGTTGCTGCTGCAAAAGGAGGCTCTAAAGGAAAAGCCTAAGCAGGCATATCGCCAACTAGCTTGCGAAAATGTACATCCTTCACTTGCGCCGGTGTTCACACCTAAAAATCCCAAACAGGTCACCAATAGTATTGAAAATGAAAAAAGGAGAAAACTACCCTCTCACGACGTTATAGTTGGGATCTACTCAATCCATTTAGAATTAGGTGGGTTTTTGAAAAAATCAGAACTAATCCCAAATTTATATCCTAGTTTTATCAAGCGACAGTATGGTCGATCTTTGTGTTGAAAATATATTGTTCCTCTATGATACTACATTCGATCTAGGAGATTTTTATGTGTCTGTTCTTGTTTACAAGAATACTGACTTCGAAAGTGAAGCAATAATACCGCTAGCTTACTTGGTACACGACCGGAAATTTACTGATGTGCATTCTGCCTTTTTCGCGAAAATGAAAGATATAATGCCACACATTGTCGGGAAAATAATAATAACCGATCGCGAGGAGGGAATAAGAAAGGCGATTGCGACAGTGTTGCCGACAAACCAACATTTATTTTGTTGGAATCACATCCAACAGGATGTGAAGAATTGGTTAAAAAAACAAGGAGTCAGAAATAACAATATAAATGTCTATGTGAATAATACATGGGATATTCTCAATTCAGGTAGCAAAGAATAACTTCTTGAGAAATATAACGATTTCTCTCAGTTGACATAATATTTTTATAAAATTTCAACATTATGTTAAGTATGTGCAAATTATCCTGTATGCCAAATTTGAAATGAATTGGACAATTAGAACTACCCGGTCAATCACTTTTCATGCTGGTCAATAGGGTTTTTAACCTCTATCCACCACTAAACATCATTATATTTTGATGGAATTTCAACAGTATGTTAAATATGTGTGAATCATCCTGTATGCCAAATTTGAAATGAATCGGACAATTAGAAATAACCAGTCAATCACTTTTTATGGTAGTCAATAGGGTTTCAACCCCTTACCACCCCTAGTAGTCGACATATTCTTATGAAATTTCAACAGTATGTTAAGTATGTGCGAATTATCCTTATGCCATATTTTAAACGAATCGGACAATTAGAAATACCTGGTCAATCAATTTTCATGCTGGTCAATATGGTTTTAAACCCCTTCTTCTTCTTTTGGTTCCTTCTCCTATCGGAGGTTGGAAATCATCACAGCAATTTTCACTTTATTGATTGCAGCCTTGAATAGTTCCCTTGAGTTCCAGCCATATCATTCTCTTAAATTACGCAGCCAGGATATCCTTCTTCTTCCCACACTCCTCTTTCCCATGATCCTTCCTTGCAATATAAGTCTCAACAGCTCATACTTTTCACCCCTCATAACATGACCCAAATATTGCAATTTTCTTCGCTTTATAGTCACAACAACTTCACATTCCTTTGCCATCATTAACATTACATCCCTATTTGTCACTTTTCTTGTCCATGGTATTCTCCACATCCTTCTATAGCACCACATTTCAAATGCCTCGATGTTTTTGGGTTTGACTTTTTTAAAGTCCATGCTTCCATGCCGTACAGCAATGTAGAAAACACATAACAACGCAGCATTTGTATCCTAAGTTCTAGTTTAATATCTCGGCTACACAGAAATCTTTTCATTTTTATGAACACCTGTCATGCTATCTCCACTCGTCCTTTGATCTCCCTGGTCTGATCATTCACTTCAGTAATCCATGCTCCAAGATACTTATATGCTGTGACTCTCTCAATAGGTGTATTGTCCACTACAATATTAATTGGCACTCTCTGCTTTTTTGAGACGATCATGCACTTGGTTTTCTTAAGATTCAGCTTCAACCCATAGTAATTGCTGTAGTTATTCACATTTTCCAGTAATTGCTGCAACTCATTCTCACTTCCCGCTATCAGAAGTGTGTCATCTGCATAGCGTAAATTAATTATAGTTACTCCATTTATGGAGAGACCAACATTTTGCTCCATTAAAGCTTCTTGACAAATGGCTTCACTGTAAACATTAAACAAGAGTGGTGAAAGGACACATCCCTGACGAACACCACGACAAATCTTCATCTCCCCAGTCATCTCATTCTCAACTCTGATCTTTGCTGTTTGATTCCAGTATAAATTGGTAATTATGTTAATATCTCTACTGTCAATATTTTTACCTTTGAGAATTTCATACAGTTTGTCATGCCGTACCTTATCAAAGGCTTTTTCATAATCAATAGAACACATATAAAGATCCATATTTACATCCAGACATCTTTGCATCAATACACTTACTCCAAACAATGCTTCTCTTGTGCCAAGGCCACTTCGAAAACCCAGTTGTGTGTCACTCATATCAGCCTCTAACTTATTAAAAATTCTTTTATGAATGATTTTGAAGAATACCTTTAGGGTGTGACTCATCAAGGCTATAGTTCTATGCTCAGCACATTCCTTAGCATTATTTTTCTTTGGAAGAAGCACAAAAGTTGATTGAAGCCACTCGTGTGGTATGATACCAGACTGATAGATAGCATTGAAAAGATTTACCATTATTTCAAGTGTGCTGTCATTCATGAGCTTCAACAATTTCACAGGAATTTCATCCGGACCCACAGCCTTCTCCCCTTAGATCTTTTAATAGCATACTCCACTTCACTTTTAAGAATGTCTGGTCCTGTTCCTTCTGTATGAACCTCATTTACTATTGATCTATTATCATTAAACAACTCTTCTATATATTCAGTCCATCTCTTCATCTTCTCATTTATGTCAGCAATTATTTTACCATTTTTATCCTCAAGAATAGACACTCTTGCCTTTCTTCCACCAGTCATAGCTTGAATCTTTTTATGCATATTGAAACTGTCAAACTTACTTTCACATTCCTCTATCTCTTTACAGTTCTCCAGAACCCATTCTTCTTTGGCCTCCTTAATATTTCTCTTAATTAGTTGATTCACTTCTCTATACTTTCTCTCATTCTTAACTTTATAACTTCGTCTCTCCTCAATCAGATTGAGTATTGCATCCGTCATCCACTCCTTCTTATTCACCATTTTCGGAGATAATGTGTCCTTACCAGCTCTAAACAATGCATCCTCTATGTTACTCCACTTGCCATTGACATTTTCAATGGCCTTAATATCATTTTTTACAACTTCAAGATTATGATTGCCTTTCTCTTTTGCATCATTCATTACTGAAAATTCATTTAAACGTGTTGTATCCATCACACATTTCATACTCTTACGTTTTAGCCTCTTCAGTTTAACATTCACCACTGCAACAACTGGATTATGCTCAGATCCTATGTCTGCCCCAGGGTAAGTTTTAGTTGATGTGACTGAATTCTTGAATCTTCCCCTGATCATCATATAATCTATTTGACTTCTGACAATATTGGATTCTTTATCTTGGGGTGATTTCCATGTATATAGTCTGCAATTTGGCATTTCAAACATTGTATTCATCATTACAAAATCCTCAGTCTGACAAAATTCTACCAAACGTTCCCCACGCTCATCCGTGAACCCAGACCATACTCACCAGTACATCCATCTGTCTTCAACTTACCAACTTTTGCATTGAAATCCCCCATTATCATGGTGACCTCTTCCTTTTTGGTAGACTTTAATACCTCTCCCAGTTGGTGATAGAAATCTTCAATTCCATCATCTTCTTTATCTGCAGTTGGCGCATAAGCTTGGATAATATTAATCTTTCCCTTACATGACTCTATTTTCAACATTACAATCCGGTCAGAATATGGAATTCAAACCCCTAACCACCACTAAACATCATTATATTCTCATGAAACTTCAACAGTATGTTAAATATGTGTGAATCATCTGGTATGCCAAATTTGGAAAGGATCGGACCATAAGAAATACCCGGTCAACACCTTTTCATGCTGGTAAATAGGGTTTTTAACACCTGACCCCACTAGACATCATTATATTTCGATGAAATTTCAATAGTATGTACAATATGTATGAATCATCCTGTATGCCAAATTTGAAACGAATTGGACAATTGGAAATACCCAGACAATCACTTTTTATGCTGGTCAATAGGGTTTTCAACCCCTTACTACCTTTAATAGTTAGTCGAGATATTCTTATGAAATTTCAACAGTATGTTGAGTGGGTGTAAATCATACTGTATGTCAAATTTGAAACGAATCGGACAATTAGGAATACCAGGTCAATCACATTTTATGCTGGTCAATAGGGTTTTCAACCCCTGACCACCACTAAACATCATTATATTTCGATGAAATTTCAACAGTATGTTAAATATGTGAGAATCATTCTGTATTTCAAATGTGAAACAAATCGGACTATTAGAAATACCAGTTCAATCACTTTTTATGCTGGACAATAGGGATTTCAACCCCTAACCACCACTAAACATCATTATATTCCGATGAATCATCTACAGTATGTTTAGTATGTGTAAATTATCCTGAATGCAAAATTTGAAACGAATTGGACATTTAGAAATACCAGTTCAATCACTTTTTATGCTGGTCAATAGGGTTTTCAACCCCATACCACCTTTATTAGTCGAAATATTCCTATGAAATTTCAACAGTATGTTGAGTAGGTGTGGATCATCCTGTATGCCAAATTTGAAATGAGTCAGACAATTAGAAATACCCAGTCAATCACTTTTTATGCTGGTCAATAGGGTTTTTAACCCCTGACAACCACTAAACATCATTATATTTCGATGAAATTTCAACAGTATGTTCAATATGTGTGAATCATCCTGTATGCCAAATTTGAAATGAATTGGACAATATTGGAAATACCCGGTCAATCACTTTTTATGCTGGTCAATAGGGTTTTCAACCCATTACCACCTTTATTATTCAAGATATTTCTATAAAATTTCAACAGTCTGTTGAGTAGGTGTGATTCATCCTGTATGCCAAATTTGAAATGAATCCGACAATAAGAAATACCAGATCAATCACTGTTTATGCTAGTCAATAGGGTTTTCAACCTGTTATCACCTTCAAAAGTCGAGATATTCTCATGGAATTTGAACAATATGTTGAGTAGGTTTAAATCATCCTGTATGTCAAATTTGAAACGAATCAGACAATTAGGAATACCTGTCAATCACTTTTTATGCTGGTCAATAGGGATTTCAACCCCCAACCGTCACTAAACATCATTATATTCTGATGAAACTTCTACAGTATGTTGAATATGTGTAAATCATCCTGTATACCAAATTTGAAATGAATCAGACAATTAGAAATACTCGGTCAATCACTTTTTATGCTGGTCAATAGGGTTTTCAACCCCTGACCACCACTAAACATCAGCTGGTCAATAGGGTTTTCAACCCCTGACCACCACTAAACATCATCATATTCAGATGAAATTTCAACAGTATGTTGAATATGTGTGAACTATCCTGTATGTCAAATTTGAAACGGATCGGACTATTAGAAATACCAGGTCAATCACTTTTTATACCGGTCAATAGGGATTTCAACCTTAACCACAACTAAACATCATTATATTCCGATGAATCTTCTACAGTATGTTGAATATTTGTGAATCATCCTGTATGCCAAATTAGAAACGAATCAGACAATAATTGGAGATACCCGGTCAATCACTTTTTATGCTGGTCAATAGGTTTTCAACCCCTTACCAACCTTAATAGTCAACATATTCTTATGAAATTTTAACAGTATGTTGAATATGTGGAACTCATCCTGTAAGCCAAATTTGAAAGAATTGGACAATTAGAAATACCCGGTCAATCACTTTTTATGCTGGTCAATTGGGTTTTCAACCCCTAACCACCCCTAAACATCATTAGATTTTGATGAAACTTCAACAGTATGTTTAGTATGTGTAAATTATCCTGTATGCCAAATTTGAAACGAATCGGACAATTAGAAATACCCGTGCAATCACTTTTTATGCTGGTTATCACTTTTTACGCACAGGCCACAGTGCCCATGTAGGCTTATTCCATAATGTATAATATGAAACCTTAATCTAAGTACTTAATATTTTGTATTTTATATTTCATATTATTTATCATTTTTGTACTTGCTGTATTGTGGAATAAAGAAGATTCTTGATTGATTGATTGATTGATTGGTCAATAGGGTTTTCAACCCCTTACCACCTTTATTAGTCGAGATATTCCTATGAAATTCCAACAGTATGTTGAGTAGGTGTGAATCCTGTATGTCAAATTTGAAATGAATCAGACAATTAGAAATACCCGGTCAATCACTTTCTATGCTGATCAATAGGGTTTTTAACCCCTGACCACCACTAATCATCATTATATTTCGATGAAATTTCAGCAGTATGTTCAATATGTGTAAATCATCCTGTATGCCAAATTTTGAAACGAATCTGACAATATTGGAAATACCCGGTCAATCACTTTTTATACTGGTCAATAGGGTTTTCAACCCCGTACCACCTTAATTAGTCGAGATATTCTTATGGAATTTGAACAGTATGTTGAGTAGGTGTAAATCATCCTGTATGTCAAATTTGAGATGAATTGGACAATTAGAAATACCTGGACAATCACTTTTTATGCTGGTCAATAGGGTTTTTAACCCCTGACCAGCACTTATCATCATTATATTTCGATGAAATTTCACCAGTATGTTCAATATTTGTAAATCATCCTGTATGCCAAATTTTGAAACGAATCCGACAATATTGGAAATACCCGGTCAATCACTTTTTATGCTGTCAATAGGGTTCTCAACCTGTTATCACCTTTAATAGTCGAGATATTCTCATGGAATTTGAATAGTATGTTGATTAGGTGTAAATCATCCTGTATGACGTATTTGAAACGAAGGCAACCATGGTGCATGTCAAGTAGTCGGGGTGACAACTAGATGGCTACTCATTTTCAGATGTGTGATTATTGTACTTCACAGGGAAAACTCTATCAATCAAAAAGCTATGAAATAATTCAATTAAGTCAGGTGAAAACTCATATGTAATTAATTTATCTAATAATACATTAAAATTAACCGAATGAAATGCTTTATTGAAATCTATATTGCCATGATGTATATCGTAACTAATGAAGGGAATTGAGTTTAGGGCTTGTTATAAGACGCTCGGTAATCTCTGATGGAATCACAGAGGTCTACGAGCAAGCCAGCCGCTGCGCTACCGCTCAGCAGTGATGCACATCCTTACTCCCCTCCATCTTGGCCACTGAGAGAGGCTCGTAAAAGGCTGGTAGATGGCAGTCCAGTTGGGGAGTCCAGTGCAAGCGGTCGACAGAGGAGTGAAGGAAGCAGCACACAGCTAACAACATAGTACAACTCGTGCTTTGAGTGTACTCCGAATCCTTCAACGACCGGGAGTTGTGTCTGAGGTTAAAGGTGGTTTATCTCAGACACTGGAAGCTCCGCAGTTCAACACACACTTGGACGAGTGTTGTTCAACTTTTTCAACGAGTTTGGGCATCAACCTGCCTGTTACAACCAGCAGCGACATGTCAAGTTTTGGTCGAACCTGACTACATCTTGGTTTATCATCACCGGAACCTCGAAACGCGGGAGGACCTCGAGAAAAGCTAGGAAAAGCTTTTCCGACAACCCTGACTTCGATCTGGACTTCAGGAAGACACTCGGTGCCCGAGGACTTGGACTTAGTGCTCAGGAGAGAAGTCCAGTGCGCTGGCTCCCGCAGCTTGCCAATTCAATCTGGAATCGCAAGAGGACCTCGAGAAAGGCTGAGGAAAGCCTTTGTGAGAACTCCGTGGCCAATCCGGACCCCAGGAAGACACCCAGTGCCTGAGGATTAGGACTTAGAGAAGTTTGGTGCACGGGCTCCCGCAGCTTGCCGATTCAATCCGGAATCCCAAGAGGACCTCAAGAAAGGCTGGGAAAAGCCTTTGCGAGAACTTTGACTTCGATCTGGACCCCAGGAAAACACCCGGTGCCCGAGGATTAGGACTTAGAGAAGTCCCGTGCACGGGCTCCCGCAGCTTGTCGATTCCATCCGGAATCACAAGAGGACCTCAAGAAAGGCTAGGGAAAGCCTTTGCAAGAGCTCCAAGACCGATCCAGACCCCAGGAAGAAATCCGGTGCCCGAGGATTAGGACTTAGAGAAGTCTGGTGTGCTGGCTCTAGCAGCCTGCTGATACCATCTGGAATTGCAAGAGGACCTCGAGAGAGGCTAGGGAAAGCCTTTGCCAGAATCCCGAGTTCAATCCGGAGCCCGGGAAAACACCCGGTTCCTGAGAATAGTGACCCAGTGACCGACTCCAGTTAATAGATCTAGGACACACAAGAGGTCACGTTGTGGCAATTGGGAACATTATTCCCGTCACAGAGACCTCCTTCACTGCAGACACCGCCGCGATCCTAGTCCTTTCACTCCACTCCCAACCCTGCTTGGCAGTGCGAAAGCACGGCCCCTCTTACCTAAAAGAGGGAAACATTTCTCCAAAGTACTCAAGGCCCTATTTCAACCCCCAACTCGAACAGGGGTGATTGGCGGACACCCCACCAAGACTCCTGTCCCCTTCTGCAGCCCACCTCAGACGCTGACTGAGTCTAGCCGGCCCAGAGTGACACTGGGAATTCTAGTAGAAGAAGGTGTGGGCAAAAATCTACTCAGAAGATTGGCGCCCAATGTGGCACTTCTGACACCAAATCTTCTGAGTAGATTTTTGCCCACACCTTCTTCTGCTGGAATTCCCAGTGTTGCTCTGGGCTGGCTAGACTCATTCGGCATCTGGGGTGGGCCACAGCAGGGGACAGGAGTCTTGGTGGGGTGTCCGCCAATCACCCTTGTTCGAGTCGGGGGTTGAAATAGGGCCATGAGTACAGAAGAGAAGTGTCATCGCGCCGGAGAAGACAAGGAGGCGCGAGAGGATAGCAGCGATCCAGGAGTGTCCTGGGTCTACAAACTCCACTGGAATGAAGCAGTGGAACTAGCAGCAACAGCAGGGCTACCTACAACGGGTACAATGGCGGAGCTGAGGAAGGTTCTCGTGGACCATCACAGAAAGATGGCAGGCAAAACCAGCAGTCCGAACCAGGCTAGCAATGGAGCTAGTACAAGCTATCACGAGACGGAAGGAGCAACGTCTTTGTGGCCTCCTGTAGAGGAGGATCATCAGGAGTCTTCTAGACTCAGGAAACTGCCTGAGGAGTCGTCACCAGCTTCAGATGGCGAGTCATGCCATTCATGGGTGTATGGATTGCGGAGCAGAGACGCTGTAGATTTGCTCCTGGACTCAGTGCCCACAGACGGCACCTGTTCCGAGTTGCGGAGAGCATTAACAGAGCAGCGGCAGTGATGTCTCACAATGACCAGCGCTGCCGAGATCAATGCCGGCACATGCAGATACTGGTTCACTGTATCATGCGAGACCTGCATTGGTGAGACCAGAGGTGTCATAGGCTCACCAGTACAGGCCCCGACACGCACTGCGCTCACTGAGCTGAGCTGCAGTTTCTCACACTCCATTTATGGACCCAGAGACGGTGTGTGATAAAGTTCGTGGATGGAGGTTGTCATATGATGGCAATAGGGATGCTCCTAGTTCCCTAGAGCGCCTCGAGGAGTTACAACAAGCCTATGGGCTGACAGGGGAGCAGTTGTTCCTGGCGCTACCAGAAATGCTAGCAGGAAGGTGTTCCTTATGGATGCGGAACTGGAGAGGGTATGCCAGAAACCTCTCCGGTTCCGCATCCATAAGAGGAGAGGGTTCTGGCATCATTGGAATGATTTTATAAGAGACTTTCGGTCTTGTTATTATCCAGCAACCTACGAGGAAGACCTGGATAATCAAATCCTGGGTCAACGGCAGTGTGAAGGCAAGGCCATCAACGACTACATAGAGGAACTTCAGACCCTCATGAGGCGGAGAGGAGATTTCTCAGTCAGCCACCAGCTGCAGAGGCTCTGCAAGAATCTTCTACCCTGATAAAAGCTGTACTACAGGGAATCCAAAGTCTATTCAGTAGAGGATCTGCTCAAGTTGGCCAGGCAGTATGAGAGGATAAAGTCGGAGGAGAAAAGCGCTCAGCAGAGGCAGCGGGCTGCAAAACAGGAGGAGGTTCGTAAACCTGTGAAATCGCGCCCCGAGCCGGAGCCCACAACAACCCAACAACGAGCGTAGTCAACTCCAGTGGGACCTGTCTGCTGGCAGTGCAAGAAAGTGGAGGTAGAATGCCCTGAGATATCTCTCTGCGCGGCCTGTAAGAAACCTTGTCCCAGTTGCACCTGTGAGAAGGACCAGAAGAGGACAACAGATGAAGCTGCCGTGATGAGAACTAGGAACCAGCTTCAACTGGAACCGGAGTCATAGTTCGACAACAGGCTGTATACCACAGTCGAGGTAGCTGGCCACCAATATCGAGCTTTACTTGATACAGGAGCTGAATCCAACTACTCAAGCTTGCCAACGTTTGCAAGCTTAGAAGCAGCTGGATGTGCAAGGAGAACTCCGACAGAGAGAGGTGCGATCTTGGCAAAAGGAACCATGGTGCGGCTGTATGGGAAGGTGGAAATCAACCTGAAAGTCGGCCAAGAAGTGCTACCCACAGTGATGACAATCATGGAGGGATCATCTCCCGAATTTTCATTCGGTATGCAGTTCCTTCAGGAGCACAGGGTGAAAATTGACACCCACACCCGCACTGTGGAGTGGGAGCTCCAACCCAGGGAGAAGAGTGCTCCAACCACCCAGAAAACTGCGAAGGCCAGAGGAAGGGAGATGAAGTCCGGTGCAGCCGCAATAGACATGCAAGGAAAGTGTCTACAGCCCCAGGAGACACGCGTCTTCATGGTGGTACATGTCTGAGTTGTCTGGCTCAATGCACTGGTCGATACTGGGGCTGAGTCGTCCTATGTCTCTGGAGAGGCAGCACAACAACTGAAGAAGTCTGGCAATTGCCAGATTGAACCAATTAGTCATCAACCTGTTTTGGTGACCAGAGAGAAGCTTCTGGTAGTGGAGGAGCTGAAGCTGACCGCCAAGGTGTGTAGTAGATGAGTCTACTGGAGGGTGGCAGTGATCAATGGTTGGAATCTGAAATGATTTTGAGATTGAGTCATTTGAGAGTGATTCAAGCAAGACTTGATCTAAGGCAGAGGAGGATGATATTGCCTCCGGCTTTAGTGGGACAGGTGGCAGCAGTCACTTCAGAAAAGGAGGAGTTTGAACAATTCCTGGAGACGGAGCTGAAAAAATTCAGAGATGTGCCAGGTGCGACTCACCCCCTGGTTTATAAAATCAGGCTGAAGGAAGGAGCTGAGCCGTTCCGACAACGTCTGTATCCTCACAATCCACTTATGCAAGCGGTGATAAACGAGGAGGTGGACAGTATGCTCAATCAGCGGGTTATCGAGCCGAGCAGTAGCCCTTGGAGTTCACCAATTGTCTTGGTGAAGAAGGCTAATGGAAAGATGCGATTTTGCATCGATTTCTGGCAGATTAATGCACTCACGGAACGAGATGCATATCCCTTGCCAAATATGACAGGCATTTTGGATCGAATAAGGAATGCTAAATACATTTCTTCAATCAACTTGAAGAGTGGGTACTGGCAAGTACCGTTGGAGGAGCAGAGTAAGCAGCTTACAGCGTTTACGGTTCCTGGAAGAGGGCTATTCCAGTTCCAGATGATGCCGTTTGGTCTACACCCGGCTGGAGCTACATTTCAGTGTCTTCTAGACCAGGTAATTGGACTGGAATTAGAACCCTGTGCTTTCGCTTACCAAGACGACGTCATCATCCTGGGGGAAATGATGGTGGCTCATATGCTAAATTTAGCTACAGTGTTCAGTAGGCTGGAAGAGGCTGGCTTGATGATCAACCAGGAGAAATGCCAGTTCTTGAAATGGGAGCTATGCTACTTGGGCCACATAGTGACAGAGTGAGGACTCAGGACCGATCCTGAAACAGTGAGAGCTGTAAACAAATTCCAACTCCGCAGTGGCTCAGGATGCTCTGGAGTTTTCTAGGATTGGCATCCTGGTATAGGAGGTTTGTCCCGAATTTGTTGTTGAAGGTAGGAGTGAAATGGCACTGGGGACCAGAAGAGGAGAGAGCTTTCCAGGTGATGAAGGGGGCCCTCACTAGATCTTCAGTGCTCACGTATCCTCACTTTGAACTTCCATTCACACTTCAGACAGATGCCTCAGAGTATGGATTAGGATCCATGCTTACTCAGGAGGTCGATGGAGAGGAGAAGGTCATTGCCTATGCAAGCAGAGGGCTCAAGGGGGCCGAGCTGAGGAATTCCACCACCGAGAAGGAATGCCTGGCTGTGATTTTCGCTCTGAGAAAATTCAAGCCATATATAGAGGGTACGAGACTACAGTGATCACAGATCACCAGGATCTAAAGTGGCTTAGAGCTATCCCTAACCCGACAGGAAGGCTAGCAAGATGGGCCTTAGAAATGCAGCAGTACAAATTGGTCATCAAATACCGACGAGGAAAGCTGAATGTGGTCCCTGATGCTCTCTCATGAGCATTGCCAGGAGGCAACGTACTGGCCGACCCACAGGAAGTCCAAAAGGAACCCACAGGAGCAGTAGCCGCCATCGTCATGGGAGACGACAGATGGATAAGGAGGATGAAGAGCAATCTACTCCATCATCCAGAGAAATACCCCAACTATATGGTGAGGGGTGAGGCTTTGTATCAACATATATGTGCCGTCAGCAACCTCCTGACGCGCCGGAGAGTGATGGCTGGAAGCTGTGTATTCCGGGAGGTGCGAGGGCGGAAATACTTTGACAAAGTCACGATGCACTGACAGCGGGCCATCAAGGAGTTTTCCGGGCTTATCACTGGATAGCCTGTCGCTACTACTGGCCAGGCTTGTATGCAGACGTCGCGAAGTATGTGGGGTGCTGCGAGACCTGTATGAAGCATAAAGTGGAGCAGCGGCCTCCATATGGGCACATGAATAGCCAGAGGAAGGTGGTGCGACCCTGGGAGACTGTCAGCACCGACATTGTAGGCCCATTACCTCGCTCAAAGAGAGGGAATAAATACCTGGTGGTATTTCAGGACCAGTTCACAAAGTGGACGGAAGCTCGGCCGCTAGCTCAGGCAGACAGCAATGCCGTAGCATGGGCTTTGGGAGAGCTAGTCGTCACCAAATTCAGGGTGCCAAAGCTGCTAATCTGTGATAATGGAACACAGTATACAAGTAGACTTTTTAAGTCATACTGTAAAGATAATGGTATCACATTATTCTACACTCCACCTTATACACCGAGCTGTAACCCTACGGACAGGGTTAATAGAGTCATGAAGACTATGATACAGCTCTACGTAGGCGAACACCATGCTGATTGGGATCGCTATGTGGAGGAATTTTTTTTTGCCATGAATACAGCAGTACACGTCGGTACTAAGTATACTCCTGCTTTCCTCAACTTTGGAAGGAAATTGAGAGCACCAGGAGATGCTTGCTGCGAGGAGGAAGGCGATCCCTGACAGGAGGATGGAGGCACGAGTTGAGCAGCCCAGCAGAGAAGGCTGCAAGAAATGAAACGTGCACAGAAGCTCGTTTTAGATAACCTAGGCCTATAATAATACCAGGTGGTATTATAATCTTAGGCGAAGACTGCTGGAACTAAAGACAGGCCAGTTGGTGTATAAGAGGGATTATCATCTCTCATCCGGAGTGAACCAGTTTGCGGCTAAGCTAGCTCCAAAATTTTCTGGGCCCTATGAGGTAGAGAAAATGTTGAGCGCTTCTGTAGTGTTATTAAAAGGAGCTGCCGGTAAAAGGCTGACTGTTCACGTGAAGGATATAAAGATCTTGCTGCCCCTTCCCGAGGAGGAAGAGGACGAAGATGGAGGAGACAACTACGACAACGGCCGAGAGGACAACTACGGAGGAGCCAGTGCAGAGGAGGATGGTGACGACAGGAGGAATCACGTAAGCCGGGTGACACTGCACACTCGGCTGATGGAGTACAGAGGAAGGGTAATTTAACATCAGTAATAAGGTGAGTGGCCAGAAGGAGAAATAGCATCAAATTTGAGGAAAATACATTTTGAAATATAGTTCATGCTTAATTATGGGGTTCAAGATAATTAATAGCATTGATACTAGTTGAAACTAGCCGTGATATTGGAGGATGAGATAATCATTTCTTGTTTGAGAGAAATACATTGATATTAGTCCTATATTTAAAGTTAGCAAAATAATAACAATTCTCCGAGTAAATTGTCCTGGTTAATCAGAGTCAAAATTGAGCTGAATGGCAACTCAACCATTTAAGTTTAATTGATCAGATAATTAGTCTCTGGGCTATATCTGTTAAGTCGGAAAAATCTTGTTACTTTTTTCTTTCATCTCCAGTAAATCACTATTTTGTCATCTTGGAACTCCTAATCCAATTCCCCTTACCAAGCACGGGTTAAAGAGATGGAATTTGTACTATTTTATTTTTCATGTCGTCAATTGCAGCCTGTGAACTGTATGACGATTTATGTCATTGGAGTAAATTAGTTGTCAGATTTTTCTGAATAAAATTTTATTTATCCATGAGGTTATGGATTAAATATTTATTATGATCATAGAATGAAAACGGCGATAATTGCTTGGTTCTGTGGTAATTAGTAAATTACAATGCAGTAAATAACAGGAGTTATTTTCCTGTGGATATAAGTCAATTATGTTGCAATGGATTATTCATAGTAATTGAATAAGTTGCGTTTGATTGGGAGTCATGATAACATATTCACATATTTATTCACATTCACATTGTGTACAAATACTTGACATGAGGAAAGGCACAACAGGCTCATGCCCAAAACTGTCCCATTTCCAATTTACATTATACTGTCCAAATCAAAATGTTGGTTATGTCACTTTCACTTTCCAAAATACAATTTACACTCTTCAATACTCAGATAAACGAGCAAATTTTGAATCAAATAGATACTATTAGTTTGAAATTAAAAAATCTAGAACAGTAACTTAAAAATTATTTAAAAAGTCTAAATTTTGAATGAAACTAGAAATTTTTGAGCTAAAAACTACACACTTTGCAGAAAACTACAGCTGTTGTTACTACATGGACCTCACTATAGTATGATGCACTACAATCATATTTTTGTTGGTTTCAAATATGATTCATTTGCTCCAATATTTTATTGGAAATGAAAAGAACCTGAAGGCCTGTGATAAGTGAATTAAAATCTTCATTATTTCAACTCATTTAATTCCATCTCGGTTTTGAAGATTACTTGAGCTGTATTGGTATTGCAGTAGTCGAAGTTCTATTGTGCTATTGTTCTAATTGTGATTTAGTCATGTTCGGTAGACGGATCCAAGTTTCTCACGGCCTGTGCTTGTGGACATTTTCAGTGACTATATTTTCATCTTCAATAAATCTGCCGTTTTCTGTCGTTTTCCAGCCAATCAACTCAGGTGAAGACGAAACATTGGAAGCGGATGAGAATATCTTACAGCCGAATCAAGAAATAGTGCGTGTCACAGTAGAAGAAGTGAAAAGAGAAATAAGAAATCTGAATAACAAAAAAACCCCTGGATTTGACATGATAACCGGCTCAGTCCTCAAACACCTACCAAGGAAAGCAATAGTGAAATTAACAAACATTTTGAATGCTTCTTTCAGACTAAAATTCGTACCAGGAATATGGAAAGTAGCAGAGGTTATAATGCTACCGAAGCCAGGTAAAGAGCCACATGAAGTATCATCATATAGGCCAATATCATTGTTACCGGTCCTATCCTAGTTGTTTGAAAGGATTTCACTTAGTAGGCTAAAACCAATAATTGAGAGACAGCACATAATTCCAAATCACCAATTTGGCTTCAGAGTGAAACACTCAACAATAGATCAAGTGCATCGGATTATAAATGTAATAGAGAAGTGCTTGGAAGAGAAAAAAGTTTGTTCAGCAGCTTTCCTTGATATAGGGCAAGCTTTTGATAAAGTATGGCATGAAGGTCTCATTTTCAAGCTCAAAAAAGTGCTACCAAAGCAATATACAGATATATTACAATCTTATCTCACTGACAGATACTTTAGGGTCAGGCATGAAAGTTCATATTCTGATTTGAAGGAAATTAAAGCAGGAGTTCCTCAAGGCAGTGTTCTGGGACCAGTTCTTTACCTACTCTATACCAGCGATATTCCCAGCCTTGATGAGAATACTACAGCAACATTTGCAGACGACACAGCCATATTATCAGTAGACAGTAATATTCATATTGCAACAGAGAAACTACAGAGATCCATCAACAAAATTCAAGATTGTACTAGAAAGTGGAGAATGAAATTGAATGAAACAAAGTCGATTCACATCAATTTTACCAATAAGAAGGACCTGCCCATACCAATAACTATCAATAACCAAGTTGTACCATATGCTAATGATGGCAAGTATCTAGGTATGACCTTGGATGCAAAGCTTCGCTGGAAGGCCCATGTCAAGAAGAAGAGAGAAGAGCTTCGAATCAAATATAAGAAGCTGTATTGGCTGATCGAAAGAAACTCCGTCCTTTCAATCCGAAACAAAGTACTTCTGTACAAACAGATATCAAAGCCAGTATGGACGTATGGTATACAACTTTGGGGGTGTACCAAAGACAGCAACATCAATGTCATTCAACGTTTTCAAAACAAAGTGCTAAGGAACATTGTGGATGCTCCTTGGTATGTCAGGAACAGCGATCTTCATAGAAACCTTCACGTCGATCTGGTGTCCACCGAGATCCAGAGGCATGTGGAGAGGCATGAGGGGCGACTGCACCAACACGACAATGTCGAGGCGATCCAGCTGCTAGACAATGGAGGGTTGGTGCGGAGGCTCAAAAGGAGGAAACCGTTTGAACTAGTGTAGTGCTTGTTCAAGTAGTGTCCAGTGAAAGAGCGGAGCAGTGATTGAGTGAATCTAGCTTCTATATTGCAGTCAATGAGTGTACATATTAATTAAAAAATAGCAGTAAGAGTTTCTAATGAGAAATTCACTGTTCAATTTTTCAAGTAGTAATTTAGGATAGAAAAAATTAGCTCATTAGTCTTTAGACTAGATGGCTATAGTATTGACCAATAGAAAAAAAAATCTTCAATAAATTAATTCTATTAAGGAAATTAATAAGAGAAGACTTTGTCATCTTCTCATATTAGAATGAGCATTGGGAAACAGTGTTCATCCTATTCTTTGGTTCTGCCAGTTTAATCTGAATCTCAGTGCTATGTGACTGTTGAGCGGTCGTCGCTTGCGATAAGATAAAATAATCAACTTGTTTTGTCTATTATACAGATTATTCTCGCCTGATCTTGCATTGTTTTTCATTTTATTCAAGCCAATAATTCCAGATTATTCCTGTTTTCTCTCCTGTTTATTGTTGCTTCTCTGACTCCACTCTGTCATTCTGTTGTGAGCTACCATGCAGTCAATATCAGGTTACCGGCTATTGTAGAGCAGCTCATTATTATTGGACACTGTGATTTTTGATTATTTCTTTCGAGTCTCTCATCACTGTACTGTTTTCTTCGACTTCTTATACAAACTCTGTTTCGTTTCCTATTGCATTTTTCCCTAGTTATTTGTCTTGTATTTTCTTCGAAATCAATAAGCGCCATCATCGGCTTCCTCATTTCTTCAGTGCCATTCATTTCTTTTTTCATCACCTTCCTCTCGATTTTACTTCGTTTTCCTTCCTCAATCTACCCTGTGGAAAATGCCATCTTTCCGCACCTCATTCACCAACCAAGTGCTCCGCAAGATTGAGCAGCTGTCCTCGACCGAGAAGGGAAGGTTTTCACTGTTCCAGGCTCTACGTACCCGGCATGCGGGTCACTCCCCAGAAGGACTTTGGGAAGTATTGAAAAATTTGAGGAGCGACATCCTCCTTGGTTTTCCTCTGATACGGCGAGGAGGCATTGCTCTCGCCATAGTGAATCGGAAGAAAGCACTCACCACCATCCTTGACCAGGGGCACCAGACCACCACTGAGGACTATGATGCAGACCACGCCGTCATGGCAAAATTTTGCCAAGTTAAAAGACTGTGACGCATCCAGGGATGGGACGTTCAGGGTTTTCAACACGTCCGAGAAGGCCTGACCCGCTGGCAAGCCGAGAGGATTATTGGGCAGCAGCTTCTCCGGCTCCTTCAACGGCGAACCCCTCCTGTAGATACCCTGGTGGAAGCTGCCTCAAGCGAATTGTTCAAGGTCCTCCCCACTTTGCGACTGGGACACAACCGCGATGTAGTGGTCATGATGGGTCTGTCTTTTTCCGAGACCCCTGCTGGCTCGGACTGACCCGAGGTTCATCTCACATCGACCTCTGCTGCCGCCGGCTCCCTGATGGAGATACCAGAAGTCCCTACGGAGGATGTGGATGCCCTACTGGAAGGAGGAGGAGGCAACTTATACATTTCTCCGGCATATGGGACTCCTGAGGAGGTTGTGCAACCCACAACTTCTCCCTGCAACTCAACACAGCCGGCAACCCCGACTCTCCCCACACAGTGCTGGATTCAGGAGAGGGGCCTCAACAAGGCTTGGGGAGCAGCCTCCGCCGAACCACACAGACCTCCTGAGAGTGCTGGTGGGCTACCAGCCTCCTGCAGCCAACCACCGACGACTCCCCGCCCAAACGCCACTGCCAACCATGGAGTATCTGACATAATGGAACTTATGCCGCCTATCTGTCTGACCGCCGCCGACCATGGACAAGGCCTTGCCCTCGTAACCATTGGGGACTGACCTTCGGTCAAGAAGATGACCCACCAATCCTCCCATCCTGGAAAGTACCCTAGCTCCGGGCGCCCTAGGATCAAGGTGCAACTTCCCAATGGACGTCGGGCTTGGGTAAAGCTGTAAGCACCCCACAGCAAAGTTTGGCAGTGCGCAAGCATGGCTGCGCAAGGTGCAAGCCCGGCGAATGCAGTGCCCAAGCATGGCAAAGTTTGGCAGTGCGGAAGCACGGCTGTGCAGGGCACAATCCCGGCAAATGCAGTGTGCAAGCATGATGAAGTTTGGCGGTGCAAAAGCACGGCCGCGCAGGGCGCAAGCCCGGCAAATGCAGTGCACAAGCACCGCGAAGTTTGGCAGTGAAAACACAGCACGCAGTGAGAAAGCACAGCATGCAGTGTGTGAGCACAGCACACAGTGCGCAAGCACAGCATGCAGTGCGCAAGCACGGCATGCAGGGCGAAAGCCTGGCCCGTAGGGCACAAGCCCGGCAAAAGTAGTGCGCGAGCTAGACCACAGCAGTGTGGGAAAGCAGTGCGAAAGCATGGCACGCAGTGTGAAAACACGGCATGCAGTGTGAAAACATGGCATGCAGTGTGAAAACATAGAACGCAGTGTGAAAACATGACACACAGGAGCATGGTGACTCTATCCTGCAGTGCCGAAGCACGGCGTCCATTAGCAGTGCAGAAGCACGGCAACTCTTGCCGTGGAAGCATGGCGTTTCTTTTAGTTAGAGAGTATAGTGTCTCCCTGCAGTGCGGAAGCACGGCGTCCTTGGCAGTGCGGAAGCACGGCCACTCTTGCAGTGCGAAAGTACGGTGTCCCTTTTGCAATGCGATAGCACGGCGTCTCCTTGCAGTGTGGAAGCACCGCGACTCTATCCTGCAGTGCAGAAGCACGGCATCCTTTGGCAGTGTGGAAGCACGGCAACTCTTGCAGTGCGGAAGTGCGGCGTTCCTTTTTAGTTTAAGAGTATAGCGTCTCCTTGCTTTGTGGAAGCATGGCGACTCTGTCCTGCAGTGCGGGAGCACGGCGTCCCTTAGCAGTGTGGAAGTACAGCGACTCTTGCAGTGCGATAGCACGGCGTCCCCTTTGCAGTGGGAAGGCACGGTGTCTCCACGCAGTGCGGAAGCACGGCACAGCTCTTCGATACCTCCTTGGAAAAGCTTCCTTCCCATCTCTTTCCCCCCCTTCCCTTAGTAGGAACAGTGTGTCACGATGTATATCGTAACTAATGAAGGGAATTGAGATTGGGGCTTGTTATAAGATGCTCGGTTATCTCTGATGGAATCACAGAGGTCAACGAGCAACCAGCCACTGGGCTACCACTCAGCAGTGATGCACATTCTTACTCCCCTACATCTCGGCCACTGAGAGAGAGTCGTAAAAGGCTGGTAGACGGCAGTCTAGTTGGGAAGTCTAGTGCGAGCGGTCGACAGAGAAGTGAAGGAAGCAGCGCGCAGCTAACAACATAGTACAACTCGTGCTTTGAGTGAGTAGAGAAGGATTGGGAAAACTGACGCACTTTTTTGCTCGAAATCCCCTCCCCCCTCTCCCCCCTCGTCCATCCCTCCTCCCCTTCTCCCCGCCTGTAGGGCGGGGGGTGTTCTAAAAATAGATTTCCCCTTCCCCCTGTCCAGTGGAGGTGAGGGGGATAGAGAGAGAGGGAGATATATCTTTCTCTCTCTTTCTAAAAATAGATTTCCCCTTCCCCCTGTCCAGTGGTGGTGAGGGGGAGAGAGAGAGAGGGAGATATATCTTTCTCTCTCTTTCTAAAAATAGATTTCCCCTTCCCCCTGTCCAGTGGAGGTGAGGGGGGTAAGATATCTCTCTCTCTCTCTCTCCAGGTGAGGGAAAAAAAATTTCCCTTTTAGGAGGAAAAATTCCCTCTCTCTCTACTGTCGAATTGAAGTGAATCCATATTTCTAAATCTAATGCTATACTGACAGATTGAGGTGAATGATAGATGTGGGGAAAAAATCTCTTTGAGAGGGAAAAATTCCTTTGGTGTCAAATTAAAGTGAATTCATATTTCTACATCTAATGCTATACTGACAGATTGAAGTGAATGCATTTCGCTCTAATGCCAGACTCACTTTGAGAAATTCCTTTGGTGTCAGATTAAAGCGAATTCATATTTCTACATCTAATGCTATACTGACAGATTGAAGTGAATCCATTTCGCTCCAATGATATACTACGATGACGGGCTCAATTGATCCTTATCTCTTTCCCGCACCCTCCTCTAAGCCGAGTAAAGGAAGAATGTTATACTAATGTTATACGCTGCCTTCGCTTCTCACAACCAGCATTTCTTCTTCTTCTTTTACTCGTGTCATCTCTTTGCTCAATTGATCCTTATCTCTTTCCCGCACGCTTCTCTAAGCCGAGTAAAGGAAGAATGTTATACTAATGTTATACGCTCCCCTCGCTTCTCACAACCAGCATTTCTTCTTTTACTCGTCACATCTCTTTCCCGCACCCTTTCCGAAAGGAAAGGAGACAAGAATCAAGTTCCATTTTGATCGATCGTTCCTATACTGTAGTAGTGAAACGTTTCTCACCAGCATTACGAAAGGAAGGAATCTAGTATAAGTTTTATAATGGGAACATATCACCTCTTTAGAGTAAAGTGACAAGTGCATTCGCTCGCGCGTGCCTCACATCTGCTCTGCTCCCTGTGAGGTCCCTTGCTAACCCCAATAACTCCTGCATCGAAAACCGTTACATGAAAAAATCGATTTATGTGACAAGTGTTTAGTCGTTAAAGTTACTTCACACAACCTTTTTCAAGATTTATCGATATAGTCAAAAATGTCTAGGGTGAAAACTATAGGTGTTGAAGTTCACTCACACAACCTTTTTCAAGATTTATTGATATGCTCAAAAATGTCAATCACGGTGGTCTAGACTGAAATTTGAAACTATAGGTGTTGTCTCACTCAACCTTTAAAAGATTTATCGATATACTCAAAAATGTCAATCATGGTGGTCTAGACTGAAATTTGAAACTATAGGTGTTGTCTCACTCAACCTTTAAAAGATTTATCGATATACTCAAAAATGTCTAGACTGAAACTATAGGTTTTGTCTCTCTCACACATGTGTTTATACAATCAATCACACTCGTCTAGACTGAAACGTTCACTCTCTCACACTCAACTCAAGATTTTATGTTTTCGGCGCCAATATAAAGTCTTTATATTTGACCAAATCCATTTTTTCTGTAATAATTTGCACTACCTGATGTTCGTTAAGCCCATGATCCTTTGCCTCAATCCAATTCATATGGAAAGACACTTCGGCGTATTTCGATACAATGTCTAATGCGATTCTGTGGATAAATAAACTTAGGTAGTCAATGAATGGGGCCGAACATTGCAGTCTCATGACAGCACCCTCTTCCGAATTTTTAATTGCCTCAGCTATTTCATCACGAACGCTTTTCACAGCGTCTGCCATCTCGTTTTTCTTAATAAAATCTCCAATATCATTTTTAGTTGCATACTTTTCTGCAATTTGATTAATCAGAATAGCAATAGCATCTTTTGTAATAAACTGCTCAATACCCTCCATAATATTAGCTTTTATTGCACTCGCCATTTCAGATAATCGTTTTTCAAACTCTTCCTTTGTTAATGAAGAACTAATCAATTTCTGCAAAGTAGATTCTAAATATTGCTTATCAATTCCCGATGGGTGTGTTTCATTTACTTTAGTAAAAATTTCTGTACTAAGTTGTTTCAATTTAGTATTGAGATAGTTTCTGTCCAGCACCTCCAAATTCTTAATTTTATCTGATACGGCTTTTAATTTTTCATCTAAATAAGCCTTATCAACTTTATCGTTGTTAATACTGAGCAACTGAGATGAAAAGCTGTCTGTTAAAGTTTTCACTTCTCCTAAAGCACTCTCTAGAGTTTGAGTTCTCTCTCCAATAGCTTTATCGATATTAGTACTGAAATTTTGTAACGTGCTTAGAATATGTTCTCTTTCAATTATGCTCACTCCAATATTCTTTGTATTTTCCGAAACGAGTTTGGTTATTTGCGAATCTAAATAAAATTTCACAGCTTCGCTGATTCCTTGCTGATTTATCGATTCGATTATCTTCTGTGTTATCGAGTCAATATCACACGTAAGACTAGCTCCGCTAGCACTACCCGTATCAATTCGTCCGAATCGATGTAGAGTCATCGTGACACTAAACAATTAATTTTGCTTCTTTTAGCTCTTCAATTATACTCGCGATTTCCACATCATGCCCACTGTTCCCACTAGCTTTTGAGGAATAGAGTAAATTTAATCTTTCCACTAATTCGTCAAAATTATCAAAGTATTGATAAATTCTATCATGAGAATTATTTTTTGCAAATTTCAATAAACCCCAACCCTTCTTTTTACTAATTTTTTTACTGGGAAATAACTTTTGAATCATTTGCGATTTAATTCCCTGATTTCGTTTAACATAGCCTCTTCGATCTAAATGTATACCTGTAAGTGTTAAGATTTTTTTATACTTATCCAGATCTCTTTGATTATAAAGATTTGAGTTTGGTCTCGCACTGAATAATAACTCAAGTAGACCGTGTGTTAATCGAAATCTTTCACTATCAATATCTATATAACCGTCAACAAATATTACTTGCTGATTACCAATATAATACACGTCATCTTTAGAATTATATGAAATTCCATAACTGATTGAATTATTCTGTTTTTCCGCATGAAACGTTTTTAGATATTGTGACAGCACATCGTCGTTTCTGCTAGAACCAAGTAAACTGTTTTCAAATTTAGTCGAGCTTAAAAAATTGTCTGCTGAACTCTCATAACTCTGTTCATCTCCCTCCTCATTATCATCAATTTCCATACTCTCCTCTTTTACTTGTTCCTTTTTTGGTTTTACATCAGAGTGTGAGAATTTGTTTTTTCCCAGTTCAATTATGGGCTCTATCAACGGGGAGAGCGTTTTCCTATTATATTCCTCCGATCGCTTTTCAAAATTGACTAAGCTTTTATGCTTCTCTCTAATTACTTTTCTCAATTTCTTAATCTTTTCGATTAAACCAACCTCCTTTCTATTCAGCTTCCTGCTGTATGACAACATGACTGCACAAAGAATTAATCTCTACTGAACGGTAAGAAACGTATCGAGCGAATCTCGGTACTTCCCGCTATTAATTCCACACTCGGTCATAATAGTTAGAAAATTATGAGGTTTACGATTCCAAACTGTATGACAAAGTTTAACGAAATCTTTATAAGAAATATCTGCTCCAACATGATCTCTGTGAATTAATTTCAGACTCAATAAATCTACCTTGAAGATTATTATCATATTTGCGTTGTCCCTAGTGAAATGTTTCTGTGTGGCCCCATAACTCTGAATTAAATATGCAGTGTCAATATTACGATGTCGACCCATGGTAAAATATTCTCTTATTTGAGGCACGTGATTAAGTTGGAAGTCATCGAAAATGACAAGAGAAAATTGTTGAATTTTGTTGGGGTGAGCTATAGATTCCGAATTGCTGTTTATATGAAATTCAATACCCTTCATTTTTGAAAAGACTTTTCTCAAAAACAAGTACTTATCTTGATACTCGCTCTTCGTGTGCAAGTATATAGTTTTAAATCTCAACCCATTCTTTGAAAAAATTAAATTAAATAGTAAATTGGTCTTGCCACAACCTGAAGAGCCTATTATAAGGATCCTTGCATTATGTGGTAATAACTTACCATTTTTACACCATGTTGGCATTTCTTTCTCTCTTATAACATTGTCGAAATTTACTATCGGAATCATGTTAGTCACGTGTACAGCATGCGATCTGATAAGGAACTGATAAGTTATCAAGGAGGAAGAGGTTGTGCGCTAGACAGCACACACCATAGCTTATCACATCGGGATGCAAGCGCTCTCCCCTTTCAATGCACTGATAGAAGTTTCTCACCCGTACCCTCTCTCTCTCCCGCACCCTCTTCACGAGAACGCTTGAGCCTTAGCAAATAAAACTTCAGATTAAAATGAAACTGAGAAGCATTTTTTGATAGAGACGTATTATATTTACACCAAATCTTTGATATATTTACACTGAATGGAATGTATTTGCAATAGATTAACAATAGATTATTTACAATAAATGTACGTGATATTTACAATAGATTATTTACAATAAATTTACATGATATTTACAATAGATTACAAAAGATTATTTTTCATCTAATAGTTGATCCTTACTAATATAACTAGGCGTTGAAAACCCAATCCATTTCACTAGCAGTCCTTTTTTATCACGTTTTAATATTTTTTCAATCAAATACACTTGTCTCTCCGATTCATTTAATTGTGTTTTTTTAATTTCTTCTGCATAAAACCTACCACTAATTACTTCTCCGTTTAGATCTCGCAAGCTATACGTTACAGGTTGAGAAGGAAATATAGAATGAATTACAAAATACTCTGCGCTCCAGTTTATGTTATAAGATTTATCGAAAAGAACCCTTTTCTTTGAGATTCGTACAACATCTCCTAGCTTAAATTTCGGTTTTGAATTTTTCAATTTATATCGTCTATTGAATGCAGAATTCAATGACATTAAAACATGATTACGATCTTTTTTCCTCACATCTTCAGGTTTCATTCTAATGGATGAATGCATTGTTGCATTATAATCTCGAACTAAACTGTCTAGTTGTGATGACCAGTTTTTGGTTCCATGTTCAGTTAAATATCTATAAATTTTTGCTTTAAGTGTTCTATTAAACCTTTCAACTATGGAGGCTTTCTTATCAGTAAAAACATGATAATGTTTAATACTATATCTATCTAATAATGCTTTAACTTTTAAATTAAAGAATTCTGTTCCTTGATCTGTTTGGAACAGCTTAACTCCTTTATTTTTAGAAATAATTGGCTCGAGAGCGTTAAATACAGATTGGCTTGTCTTGTCTTTTAATGGTACACAATATGCAAATTTTGAAAAACAATTAATAACAGCTAAGATATATTTGTAACCCTTATTAAAACGTGATAAACTTGTCATCTCAATGAGATCGGCTTGAAGCAAGTCTTTTTCACTTTTCAACTCATATTTGCGAGTGGGATAGTTCACACGCGGCACGCTATGAAGCTCTAAAGCTAACTTAGATCTAATAATATTCATGATATTTACAACAGACAAATCAAAATCAGTGGTGTTGGATGATTGTCATGGGACATACTGACCAATCAGTTAGAGTGTTGTGGGCACTCTATAATGTCCGAATGGGAGAGTATCAACACCATTCTCAGCAATATACCTCTTATCATCATAAGGGCTCAAACAGATTTTTGCACATTCAACCTGATACATGGTGTGATTATACGATCTTAACATATTAAATTTTTCTACATGTTCACTACGTTCAAACAATGATTTCATATATAAATTAAAATTAAGCTTTCTACATTTTACTCCGCTCTGTACACCCTTTGCTATACATTTATTTACAAGTTCTTCATTCTCGTTACAAACTAAATATGAGTAAAGTTTGGATCTAAGTCCGAGAAATCTATGGACAGGCTTTGACCCGGTCTCATCCTTGAACTTTCCTACAACTTTATTTCTCTCCATGGAAAAGCAAGGGTGGGAAGGTGGATAGTTAGAAGTATCGAAAAGGGACAAATTTTCTCTAATCAACTGATACACATCTTCGACTTTAAGGTTTAGAAGAAAACTGTCGGTGTCAGTCATGCACAGTTCTATACGATCCCACGGTATAATTTTTTGTAATTTACAATAGAAAAAATCGTACATATGGAATTTACTCAACTCCAGTACACTGAAGCCGGAATAGACAGGCTTGTTCATTTTAAGTTCCAACTTACGAGAGAAAACCGCGATCACGTTCGGACTAATTATTTGCCAGCGTTTACATAGCGGGTTTGAAATGTACTTATCTAACCGTTTTTCATCCGTGATAATTTTAACATTCATTTGCTTACGACTACTCTGAATTGTCTTACCAAATATCAGATTGCAACAGGCCTTAAAGAAGGATATTTCAAATTTATTTTTCGCGTTCTGTCTATTCCGGATATTGAAGTCGATGTAGCTTTTCAGCCAGGGAGATTGGGAAAAGCTAATGACGCGATGCACTTTCAATAATTTCAAACCGAGCTGAAGGTAGAGCTTTAAATTGACATAGTGAACAATGTACTTTTCACGGTCGAAAAGTGTGTTCATGAGCTTTTTGGTTCCAGTTTGACCGTTCTCATTTGTTTGGTAGTTCGACAGCAATTCGCGCGGCGGGGTTTGGTGGAGAGGAGCAAGGGGGAAGCTCGCATGCTTATCATGTAACTCTTGGGGGTACTTGAGATCACATTCTATTATATACCCGGTTTCTGAATTGCTGTCCAAATTCGCGAAATCAAGGCTGGAAATTTCTTCCTCTGAGAGGAATTTGAAATTTCCAACAGGCAAGCTTCGGCTCATAGCTTCCGAGTATAAACTGTTTGCATCGATATAAAGCAGATAATTAGACGGTTTTGAAGGATCGTATGTTTCGGGTAGATGTTTGTTATTCGCCTCACAATAACGTTTACCGATAAATGAGACCCCGCCTCTCATTCCCGCCTCAAACATAAGATGCATGTCCGGATCTGTTAGTAATTCCAGTTCGACTTTAGTGTGTTTCAGCATGCAATTCCAGGTGAAGTGCGCGAGGGAAACAAAATGGGTCACATCGAGGCCGTATGAGCTAAAAAGCGTAGACCTCATGGATTCAAAAACTACTGCTAATAGCATTACGTCCAAACATAAATAAAAATCGTGATATTCACCCAGATTTTTCAGCTTGAATGTTGAGAACACTCTTTGCGCATGCTCATATTCTTCGCGAGACAGAGGTGTATCAGTTAAGTCGTTATGAAAACATTCGATGGGAGGAAGCGATGTTTCCGCGAATTTTTCGGGACAGCTCATGTACGAGTAGGGATATACTCCTTTTTTCAACAAGAGCTGTCTGTGTTCGCGAGGTGGATCATCAAACACCGAAAATAATCGTTCGAACTTCTTTTCCATGTCTGTACTCTCTACCAAATTACGCACCAATACTTCCAAGGATTCAGACATAAACTTGTAGGAATCTAAAAATTTAATTTTGCCTACTGAAAGTGTCAAAAATCTCTCTGACGTATTTGCGATGCAGGAAATTTCTTTTTTACATTTACCGAGCGATTTTAGAATAAAATGCGAATCAAAACCGGAGAAATTATGAAAATAACACGATATGTACTCCGGAGTACGAGCTGTTAAATTACAAGAAACATGTGCCGCACACAAGTAATTACCGGTTTCATGCGCGTGGTGACGACATTTAATATCGCTGTCTAAAAACGGTTCAGCACAAAGCCCGCAGTTTACTGAATTTTGAAATTCACGCTCTTGACTCTCGGATAAAGCTTGCATCGGAATTTCTCGTTTCATATCCTCATACAAAATGTCACCGAGATCTGTAATTTCCTGAAGAAATTTCTCCATGATTTTTTCGTCTAAACTACTCGATCTATGGAGTACAGGTCCGTGAGCGATTTCCCCGTTAACATCGATAACAACGAAACAATACCCGCAGGGAATATGACGCGCCGTTTTCTTTGTGTAACTACGAGTAATTTCATCAGAATCGGAATCATCATCATCATTATCGATATTAACAACGTATGTTTCTAAATCCGCGTAAATGGTGTACTTTTTCTTCAACGTCGCGCCTAGTTTCTTGAATTTAATTGTCTCTCCGCGTTTAGGATATGAAACGCGCTGAGATTCAAACTTGCAACAAAGTTCCACATGTTTCAACAAATTTGCTTTACCGTCTACATTTCGAGTTTTGTCTGATGTGAACCGGTGAAAACAGAAATTGCAAACATGTACTTGACCGTGGGATTTTGAAAGGTGGGAGAGAAGACGAGATAGCCCGTTTTTCCCGTTCGCGGTATTTACTAAACAGAAATGAGTTTTTCCTGCATCGCCTTTTAGCATTAAAAGATTAATTTGGTGTTTACGAGTGCGGAAAATGCTTGTACGGAAGGGGAAAAACTTTTTGTTGTCATACGCGATGACGTGAATTGCAATGTCCGGATTGAGTATTTCAAATTTCTTAATATCGCGTGTCGTCACCGGGAAATTTACACCTCGCGTATTAAGTGTGTGAGCAAACTTGCTCAAATACTTTACACTTAAGTCCGAGTTCCTTGGCTTCTGATGGAAATACGCGAGCACTGACCATAAAAAGCATTTTTCGTCAGAGAGATTTTTCACATTTATAATACATTTTTTGTTTTTCAAAAACTGGGGTGTTTGAATGAAACTGGATGTGTATATAGGATTAAATTTAATCACGTTCACATCCAGTGATTCAATTTTCTTTAGCACCCATCCACTCCCATGTCTTACGAAATTTTCAAAAGATGAGAGGATTTTTCTCACAGCTAACATGAAATGCTCATTAAACTCTTCATAGTTCTCAAGCACGTTTAGTGCTATGTTGGAGTAACTATGTAGATTTATTAGAGATGAGACAGAGTCACCAACCTGCTTGTCATCCATCACCACTAATTTATACAGCAAAACGTTGAGGACTATGAACCACTTTACATTCCCATCATAGCGTGCGGCATGTTCCCTAATTATATCGAAAACTCGACGTTTCGAGCTCTCGAGCACGCTGGTGATGTCGATATCCTCCTCATCGAGGCTGATGCGATGGCGGGCTGCTGCGGAATTGATACCACGTAGTCTGCGTTCCCTCGGCATGATTCTGAAAAAACAAAACGATCAGGATGAGATAGAGTACAACAACAACATGTTTAGTTGTGAATTGTCATTGGTAGAAGAAGGGTGTGTGAAAATGATATCTCAAGATCACATAATGTTGCATGAAAGATTAAGATTATTATCTTTTGATAAAAGATGGTTGAAATCTTCTCCGCATTTGTCCGCGGAAAACATGGCGAAAGAGGGATTTATATTCTCATCTCCACCAGACATTGTGCGATGTGTATTTTGTTCAATTTATTTGGGAAAATGGGAAGAAAGTGACATACCAGCAATAGAACATGCAAGGTACAGTCCAAACTGTAGAAGGAAAGATAATATAACAATTGAAGAGGAGAATTACGATAATAATATTCTACGAGAATATGAAGAAAGATATTCAACTTTTAATTGTGTAGAAGATTCATCCGTCCAAGGAGAGTACTTTGAAAAACTACCTCCACACCATCTACATTGTGACTTTTGTAAATCATTACGCAATAAAGCAGAGTATTTTGCGAGAAATGGTTATTTCTTACATAAAAATCCATTCTATCTGCAATGTGTCTATTGTAAATATATTATCGGTGAACCAATTGAAAAAGTAATTCATTTACCGTTTTGTTTATACGATGAGTGTGAGAAAGAAGAGCGGGGCTTGGATGTTCCGGATATAGCATATTCTAAAGATAAATCGCATGCATGCAGTATATTGTAGAAGGTTTTTTCTCCTCGGAGGAGAAAACCTGTCCTCGGAGGAGAAAAATAGTCATCGGAGGAGAAAACCTGTCCTCGGAGGAGAAAACCTCTCCTCGGAGGACTATTTTCCTCCTCAGAGGATAAAATCAAAGTAAAAATGTACTTACATGTAGTGCTTGATGCTGCGTGAATCTCCTCGAGTGTAGATAGCGGGCTACAGGTGTAGATAGCAGGATACAGGTGTAGATGATTATGCTATGATTGATTCCTCTCAGGTGACCGTCCTATGATTCCTCTCAGCTGTGTTGTCTCGACGAGAGCTCAACTGGTTATGAGGTTCGGAACTCGAGTTGAGAGGTGAGAAAATGCTGTGAAAACAATGAAATATTTAATAACTGAATCGAGAATGCTATTCCTCTATGTTGTGAAATATTTAATAACTGAATCGAGAATGCTATTCCTCTATGGTGTGAAATATTTATTAGAAATAGAGTGCTATAAAGTACAATAAATTATCGCTAGAGTGTGCTTTTCATAATAATAATAATAAGCTGGAGCAAGGTACTCTGTTAGTTGTGATCTTCTCTTTGCTGATACAACATCAAGCTAGTGTACTGAGATGGATAATGTGTTTGGTGTGGAGACTGAGTTAAAGTCTTCAGATTTGTTCGTTCAATTCATTATAGATAGACATTTTAATCAATTAAGTGAATACCATTCTGTTCCTTTAGAAAAAATGAGATATCAATATAAATTAAGTGAACTCTTGGACACGCACCTAGATATATTGGGACAGTTAGCAGAAAAAGGATGGACAAATCTACAATATTTAACTTTTGTGAGAGACTATGAAAAATTAGGAGTTTGGCATAGTGATAACTATAATCATATTCTTGTTTGTGATTTATACGGTTCATCATATGATAAATTCTGGGGCAATGGTGACTTCCCCGATTCATGGAGATGTCCGTGCGCGCATCTTAAAGACTCTATCGATAAAATTAAAAAAGTTATAATAGAAAACAATGCTCATTTAACAGAAGAACAATTAAATCAAGTTATCTGGAATTTTTTAGGAGATTCTGCAGATGAGACAGGCTTAGAACAGGATTGACAAAGAAAGATCAAAATCAAGTATGTGTGCAATATTGTAAATAAATGAAATGCAACAACTTTGCTACTGTTAAAATATTAAAATGTCATATTGATGATAGAAAACGCTGACAAGATTCATGTTTGAAAAATGAGATGCTCTTACTTTGATGTTGAAGGATCTAACATTGATTTGAATTATAAAATTAGAATCATGGGTTTTATTGGGGATTTCTAGCAATGTCTCATGCTAAGTTCTAGTCGAGATTTTTTTTTTTTCGTCTTCTAACACATGGATGCTATTCGAAAAATGATCGTGTGTGGCATACTTACAATCTGATAACGATCTGGGAGCACGTGTTGTTGTTGGGGGAGAAATTCGAATTTTTTTCGCCTTGTGGCACGCTCTCGCTCGCACGTGTCTGGAACAGAGAGAGAAACGAATGCTATATAAACACGAGCGATGAGAGGAAAATTACCATTTACATCAGAGACAACAGAGACTTCACACACACACGAGATGAGTTCACCGTCCTTTATCCTGCCGGATAGCCCGCCTCCGCAGCATGTGCTAAACTACTGGCAGCGCAAAGCTGCTGAGTCCTGTGCCAGCTCTTCTGCTGCTGCTGCCGCCTCCGCTCCTGCCTCCACTGCACCCGCTCCACACCGTCCAACATCACCAGGGGGCGAGATGGTGATTCCGGACAGCCCCATCCAACGCTTGCGTCCAGCAGCTACGTGGGCTCCGCGGCGTGCTGTGTTGACGACGCTGTCAAACAACATCAGGCAGAGGCAGGCGAAGAGGAAACTCGACTTCGAGGAGGGTGAAGTCAGCGGCGAAGAGGAGGATGGGGTGCTCCCTCAATCAAAGGTTAGTTTCAACAAATATTATTAACTTGTGTATGCACAGATTTTTTTCTGTGATTGATTGTTAAAAAATCTGTGCACATACGAGTCTTTGATTATTTGATATGAATATTATTTGATCTGAATATTATTTGAACTGATTAGAATGCAAGCAATATTTCCTCGAACTGATTAGAAATGGTATTATGAGATATTATCGTTTGAAGTATTCAATCATGCATAAATGTCACCAATATTATTTGAAGTGCTTGGAATGCAAAGGAAATTACGAACCGAATTGATGCTAAGGAAATATTATTTGAACTGCTTAGATATTATTATTATTATTTAAAGTAGCCACTCATGCAACATTGTTACCAATATTATTTGAAGTGCTTGGAATGTAAAGGAAATTACGAACCGAATTGATGCTAAGGAAATATTATTTGAACTGCTTAGATATTATTATTATTTAAAGTAGCCACTCATGCAACATTGTTACCAATATTATTTGAAGTGCTTGGAATGTAAAGGAAATATTATTCGAACCGAATTGATGCTAAGGAAATATTATTTGAACTGCTTAGATATTATTATTATTTAAAGTAGCCAATCATGCAACAATGTTACCAATATTATTTGAAGTGCTTGGAATGCAAAGGAAATATTATTCGAACCGAATTGATGCTAAGGAAATATTATTTGAACTGTTTAGATATTATTGTTAAAAGTACTCGATCATGCAACAATGATATTTCAATAACTGATATTACTCACTTTATGCAGAGAATTCGATGATAATCTGATGTAGAGATCTGAAACAAATAAGACACTAATCAAATATTTTTCAACAGAAACGTATGGTGGATGAGGACTCCTCTCTCGTACCCTTAATAAAGGAGGCTGAATTGGACTTTGTAGAACTCGTTAACAAACCACTACCCAAGCCATGGGTCCCGTTGCGAGAGTTAGAGGAGGATCAACCATACCGCATCGTCGCGGCGAGGGAGCACACAAACCAGCACGGGCGACGTATAATTTTAAAAATAATCAATGCAGGAAGCAAATGCGAGGTGTATCTCCCTCAAAGATTCGCTTCCTGCATTGATGCGGGAAAAATTCGGCATTTCAACGAAACGTGTAAAAATTATGTGTTAGTAGTAACACATAAGTGTCCAAATTGGACAGATATAAAAATTGTTAAAGCTTAACAATTTTTATATCTGTATACAATTTGGACACTTATGTGTTACGAATTGTATAGATGTATGTGAATAGTTGAATAGATCAATAAAATGTGTGCATATTTGATAAAAAATTGTTTTCAATTCTTACCTGTTGTTGTTGACGATGTTGATAAGTTTGTAATGAATATCACACAGAAGAAGAAGAAATGCTTCAGCTGCTCTGTTGTGAATGATAATTTAAATAAGGTGAGCCCGTCTTTTATAGTTTGTTGTGAGCATGCTCAGTAGACTCACCGCTAGAGGTAAGCGCTGCCAGCTTCTCGCCCCCTCCTTCTCGTGCTCCCACAGATGTGGGTGGCCCAGCATCATTTCTTCCCTTTTCAAATCACATTCACCTTTCAGATTTGAAATAATATTCTTATCATTCAAGCAATGTATCATAGCAATCTGACAGTATAGCATTAGATGTAGAAATATGAATTCACTTCCAACTCATTGGTTGAACATTAAACCAAATCAAGTTGATGTATTGATTAATTAATTAACCTCAGTTAATGTTCAACCATTGAGTTGAAAGGTAATGAAAAATGGTATGTAGGAGAAAAAAGCAGAGTTCGAGAAAAAAGCAGAGTTCGAGGAAACGGGGTAAAGGTATCTTGAGTTCAGCAGCAAGAGTTTTTAAAGGTTTGGCAGGTAATGTAACATCAACTATTCTAAATAAGGTAATTGATAACCTGGGGGAAGAATATCATATTCCCGGATACGAGTGGTGTGGCCCGGGCACGAAGGTTAATGAAAGGTTAAAGAGAGGTGATCAAGGTATAAATTCGTTAGATAAAGCTTGCAAGGCCCACGATATAGCCTATACTCAAAATAGTGATAATAAAACTCGGGCGGTAGCTGACAGGGCTCTAGCGAACGCTGCATGGGACATTTTCAAAAATCCTCAAACACCCCTTGCCGAGAAAGCACTTAGCTATCTTGTTACAAACGTTATGAAAGCTAAAGCGGCGTTTGGTGGGACTTTGAGAAAGAAGAAGAAGAAGAAGGGGGAGAGGAGAAGTTATAGTAACGATATTAGACGCAAAGCTATAGCTCAGTTGAAAAAGCATATTGCAGGAAAAGGATATTTTTTGAAGCCTTTTCCTAAAAGTGGTGGCAGACTTCTACCCCCACCCCCACCAGCATCATATGGAGTGAGTTTATTCCCTCAAGTTAAGAAACGTAGAACAACAACAAAGAAGAGTAGGAAGAAGAAGAAGAAGAAGACATGAATATTGAAGGAGAATTGAGTAATTATGATTTGATTGATTGGTCGAAATTATTACAGATTCGGTTAAGAGGCATATATATGCTAGATGCATTACCCAAAAAAATTCTAAAAAACGAGAATGCCATTGTGAATTTAGCAAGGGAAAGCGAGGATGGGACACATTGGGTAGCATATAAGAAAATTGGTTCTAATGTTTGGTATTTTGATCCAATTGGAAATTTACAACCTCCATACGAATTGGACAAATATTGGAAAAAAGAAAATGGAGTAAATATATTTTATAATGTAGAGCATATGCAACCATTAAATAGCGATTTTTGTGGTCATCTTACATTATTGTTTCTTGCAAATCAGTTGTAATTAAGTGATTGTGGTGAACACACAAGATGGTGGTTATTACATTACGATCTAACACAAGTGATCTCTATGAACATTTACAAGAAATTATAGAATTGGATAAAAATCGTGAATGGGAAATTGGATTGATTAATTTTTCCAGTTACAATAGTATTGCAAACATTAACAAAGGAACAAATTCCAGCTTCAAATATGGTGATAGATTAATCGAGTTGGATACTGGTGCATATGAAGTTGAGGATATTATAAAATCTTTAAAGAATAAATTGAATATTGATGACAAGAAGAATAAACTTATTATACGTGCAAACGTAAATACTATGAAGATTGAAATTCATTCTGATAAAGCCATTGATTTAACACGTTCTGATTCGATTGCTAAGATACTTGGTTTTGATAATGTTGTTTTGCAGCCAAATAAATGGCATTATTCCAAACATTTGGTTAACATAACAAGCGTTGACAGTATTCTTGTTGAGTGTAATTTAGCTTGCGGCAGTTACTCTGAGGGAAAACAAAAACATGTAATCTACGAATTTTTACCAAAGGTTCCTAGCGGTTATTTAATAAACGAAGTACCATCACCGATTATTTATGTACCTTTGAATACACATCGAATTCAAACTATTAATGTAAAGGTAACGGACCAGAACGGATCGTTTATTGATTTCCGCGGAGATACAATTACAATTAGGTTGCACATACGTGAAAAGTAATGGGTTATCTTATTTTCAACCCACGTTCGAATAAGACCAATCAAGTCATTAGAGAAAGGAACGCGATAGCGACAACACCTAAAAACAAACGTGCTTTGTCGGCTAAAAGCGCGAGAATATTAGAAAAGTTGGGTTTTATAGTCGATTGGCGACATGTTAGGCGGGGGAGCGGCAGCAATTAGTGAAATTCTGGATGTGGAGACAGACCTTCAGTTTTATAATGATATTACTAAATTCCAATTTCACACTCATACAGTTTATTCGGGACAGGAAATAAAAAACTCTGACGAGGCACGTATTGGCATAAATTCTTTAGATGTCTATTCTTTACCTTGTAAATCATTCATATTGATTGAGGGAACAGTTAACTGTACAAAACCGGGAAAAGACCCAGCCGATACACCAGTTGCAGCAGACTATAAATTAAGCAGTAACGTAATCGGTAACCTTTTTGACGAAATACGATATGAATTAGCAGGTCAGCAAATTTCTAAATCAAGATTGATTGGATTAACATCCACAATTAAAGCTATATTGGTGAAAAATACTCTCGATAAAAACACATATCACTTGGCTGGTTTTGACAGAGCAGGATATGAGCTAACGGATAATACATTCACTTTCTGTGTTCCGCTGAAATTAATCCTCCCGTTTTTTGAAGATTTTCAAAGAATAATTTTAAATTTGAAACAGGAACTCGTCTTATTGAGGTCACCGACAGATCTAAATTGTGTTGAGTCTCAAAGCGGAACAAACGTTAGTGTGAAAATTACAAAACTGCAATGGCGCATGCCCTACATAACTTTAGAAGATCATGTAAGACTGAAATTTTTGAGACTGCTCGATGCTGACACTCCACTGAAATTAGGTTTCCGCCATTGGGAAATTTGTGAATTACCAAATTTGCAAAATTCACTTAACCATTCTTGGGCAGTTCGTACCACATCGAGTTTTGATAGTCCAAAATACGTTATAATTGCATTTCAAACTGATCGTAAGAATAAAATAAAAAAATCAATATCTAATTTCGATAGCTGCGGTATTTACAATGTTAAAGTATATTTGAACAGTGAGTATTATCCATATGAAAATCTGCTAGGTAAGAAGGAGGTTTTATACCGGATGTTCTTGGATTTCGCGCCCTCGTATTATAATCATTCAATCAATAGCGAACTCGGAACAGAAATCGATTTTAAAACATTTTGTGAATCAACACCGCTGATTGTTGTAGATTGTTCACACCAACCAAGTCATTTGAAATCATCGACAGATGTTCGTATTGAAATGGAATTTAAAAGTGCAGTACCTGCAAATACTTCCGCGTATTGCGTTTTAATTAGCGATCGTGTGATGGAATACACACCTCTCACGAGTATGGTGAAAGAAGTTCAGTAATTTGTTGATAGAGTGCATCACTGCAGGTTATATAAGGTGTGTACTGCGACAAATGTAAGCCATTATCAGTTTCACCTTTGAACAGCCAACATGTCCTATTCTTTGTGTTCTGATATTTTGGACAAGCCACAAACTCGCTCTATTGGTATTCAGTGCGATCTTGATAGTTTCTATTATGAAGCAAGGTGCAGTACGCCGAAGCCGCTGGAGGTGGAGGAGGAGGGGAGAGACGAAGGATTACCGAAGCCGCTGCAGGTGGAGGAGGACAAAGGAGGATTCGAGGAGTCCGCCGCCGCTGAGGGGAGAGACAAAGCCCGCGAAGAGAAAGAAGGTCAAGCGAGTGCTAAAATTGCTACGGTTGATCTTCACTGGTTTAAACAAGATTGTAATCAAATTATTGTGAAAGAACTTGCCATAATTGATCAGTTTAATAATTATATTGTGTTCCATTTCAAATCACCATTTGCAAAGACAGAATTGAGTGCAAAATTGTATAACGATGTAACATGGTTAGAACGTCACTATCATAAAATAAAATGGGAAGATGGAGATTTAGAATACAGTGAGTCATTAATACGTGATTACCTTGCAGCTTATGAGAAAATTTTCACAAAAGGAACTGAGAAAGCAAAGTTTTTAAGAAGATTGCATAGCAACGTACAATGCATACCAGAGGATTTTCCAAAACCTGATTTCAGCTTTTTCACTAGTTCATGGTGTTATGCTGCATGCAACATTCATAAAAATAAACCACATTCTCGCTGTGCGTTATTCTCTGCTCAACATTATAATTCTTTGTTGTTTAAAAATATGTATCAAACAAATAATTTCTTGTGCGAAAACAATCGAATGCAAAGTATGAAAATGGCTCCAATGTACACAAATTCACAGAAAAGAAACTTTGCTCGTTATGGATTCTTCTACAACGGAAAGGATCTACAGTGTGTTTATTGCCTGCATGCATTGAGACTGCATAAAGCGCGTACATGTTGTCTATCGTCAATTGATGAAGAAAGACCACTTAATTACTCTATAATAGTTCCTGCCTACACTTAGTTTTCTTCATTCGCTCAACAACATGGATCCGAGAAAGTGGTTGGCTCCCGACAACGAATTGGAAGTGAGGTTAAAAAACTGTATTGATTGGTACGATGAGTGTGAAAGTGCAATTAGGAAATCAACTCCTGAAAATTATAGTTTGGCGAAGCAATTGAAAGACATTTTTCTAAGCACGGTGAATTTAAATGATATAAGAGACTATCTATGTTATTATCGTCCTCATAATTTATGTATAGATAAGCTAATTAGAATTGAAGATGAAGTTATGTATTGTTGTAGTGAAATGTGTAAATAAACGTTTTCTGCCTTCAAATGATTTTTCATTCCGATATCCCATTCACGTTTTTTAGTTTAGTTGCTGCTTAGAGCTAGAGCAGACAGCACGTGTGGGGTAATCTTTAGTGCACGTGCGCCTATAACACGTGCATCTCATCAATTTAGAATTCTTTCCCCCTCATTCGAGTCACGTCAAACATCTGCGAGATGCAGTGTTATGGTTTTTCAAAATTCAAAAAATTATCTCGTCTCTTGATGTCAATTTCATTTAATGAATTTGATTCAATTGCGAAGAATATTAAATTTTCAACAGGATGTCAAGATGTTGATTTACCGTTAACAAAAACAGAAAATGTACACTTTTCGATTCTATCTGAGATTTTCGAACTGCTCAATATTCTAGACAGCGGTCATCTACATTATGATTGTACAAATGATTCGTCATTATCTGTTGTTAAAAATTCTGATGAACTTTGGAAATGCTTGTACGATATTGCAGATAAAAAATGTAAAAGAACGTAGAGATTTATAGCATTAGATGAGAGAGAATTTCTCAATTCAATTAGATGTAGAGAGAGTCATTGACCTCACTTTGGATTAGAGTAATATGGATTCACTTTAATCTGACACCAAGGGAATTTTTTCCCTCTCATCTATACTGGGAGAGAATTTCTCAATTGATTCTTATCTCCTTTCCTTTCGCAAAGGGTGCGGGAAAGAGATGGCACGAGTAAAAGAAGGAGATCTCTATCTCTTGAGCCTGTCATCGTAGTATATCATTGGAGCGAAATGGATTCACTTCAATTTGTCAGTATAGCATTAGATGTAGAAATATGAATTCGCTTTAATCTGACACCAAAGGAATTTCTCAAAGTGAGTCTGGCATTAGAGCGAAATGCATTCACTTCAATCTGTCAGTATAGCATTAGATGTAGAAATATGAATTCACTTTAATTTGACACCAAAGGAATTTTTCCCTCTCAAAGAGATTTTTTCCCCACATCTATCATTCACCTCAATCTGTCAGTATAGCATTAGATGTAGAAATATGGATTCACTTCAATTTGACAGTAGAGAGAGAGGGAATTTTTCCTCCTAAAAGGGAAATTTTTTTTCCCTCACCTGGAGAGAGAGAGAGAGATATCTTACCCCCCTCACCTCCACTGGACAGGGGGAAGGGGAAATCTATTTTTAGAAAGAGAGAGAAAGATATATCTCCCTCTCTCTCTCTCCCCCTCACCTCCACTGGACAGGGGGAAGGGAAAATCTATTTTTAGAACACCCCCCGCCCTACAGGCGGGGGGAAGGGGAGGAGGGATAGACGAGGGGGGGGAGGGGGGAGGGGGATTTCGAGCAAAAAAGTGCGTCAGTTTTCCCAATCCTTCTCTACTTGAGTGTACTCTGAATCCTTCAATGACCGGGAGTTGTGTCTGAGGTTGAAGGTGGTTAATCTCAGACACTGGAAGCTCCACAATTCAACACACACTTGGACGAGTGTTGTTCGACTTTTTCAAAGAGTATGGGCATCAACCTGCCTGTTACAACCAGCAGCAATCAGGTTTTGGTCAAACCTGACTACATCTTGGTATATCATCACTGGAACCTCGAAACGTGAGAGGACCTCAAGAAAGGCTAGGGAAAGCCTTTGCGAGAACTCCGAGATCGATCCGGGCCCCAGGAAGACACCCGGTGCCCAAGGACTTGGACTTAGTGCTCAGGAGAGAAGTCCGGGGCGCGGGCTCCCGCAGCTTGCCGATTCAATCCGGAATCGCAAGAGGACCTTGAGAAAGGCTAGGGGGAGCCTTTGCGAGAACTCCGAGACCAATCCGGACCCCAGGAAGAAACCCGGTGCCCGAGGATTAGGACTTGGAGAAGTCTGGTGCTCAGGCTCCCACAGCTTGCTGATTCAATCTGGAATCGCAAGAGTACCTCGAGAAAGGCTAGGGAAAGCCTTTGTGGGAACTCCGAGATCGATCCGGGCCCCAGGGAGACACCCGGTGACCAAGGACTTGGACTTAGAGCTCAGTAGAGAAGTCCAGTGCACAGGCTCTCGTAGCTTGCTGATACAATCAGGGATCCAAAGAGGACCTCAAGAAAGGCTGAGGAAAGCCTTTGCAAGAACTCCGAGACCGATCCAGACCCCAGGAAGACACCCAGTGCCTGAAGACTAGGACTCAGAGAAGTCCGGTGCACGGGCTCCCACAGCTTGTCGATTTCATATGGAATCGCAAGAGGACCTCAAGAAAGGCTAGGGAAAGCCTTTGCAAGAGCTCCGAGACCGATCCAGACCCCAGGAAGACACCCAGTGCCCGAAGACTAGGACTCAGAGAAGTCCGGTGCGCAGGCTTTCGCAGCTTGCCAATACAATCTGGAATCACAAGAGGACCTCAAGGAAGGCTAGAGAAAGCCTTTGCGAGAACTTCGAGACCAATCTGGACCCCAGAAAGACACCTGGTGCATGAAGACTAGGACTTAGAGAAGTCCAGTGCATGGGCTCTCGCAGCTGGCCGATACCATCCGGAATCACAAGAGGACCTCAATAAAGGCTAGGGAAGGTCTTTGCGAGAACTCCGAGACTGATCCGGACCCCAGGAAGTCACCCGGTGCCCAAGGATTAGGACTTAGAGAAGTCCGGTGCGCGGGCTCTCGCAGCTTGTCGATTCAATCCGGAATCGCAAGAGGACCTCGAGAGAGGCTAGGGAAAGCCTTTGCGAGAACCCCGAGTTCAATCCGGAGCCCTGTAGAACACCCGGCTCCCGAGAATAGTAACCCGGTGACCAACTCCAGTTAATAGATCTAAGACACACAAGAGGTCATGTTGTGGCAATCGGGAACGTTATTCCCGTCACAGAGACCTCCTTCACTGCAGACACCACAGCAATCCTACTCTTTTCACTCCACTCCCAACCCTGTTTGGCAGTGCGAAAGCATGGCCCCTCTCACCTGAAAGAGGGAAACATTTCTCTAAAGTACTCAAGGCCCTATTTCAACCCTCGACTCAAATGAGGGTGGGTGGCGGACACCCCACCAAGACTCCTGTCCCCTGCTGCGGCCCACCCCAGATGCCGACAGAGTCTAGCCGGCCCAGAGCAACATTGGGAATTCCAGTAGAAGAAGGTGTGGGCAAAAATCTACTCAGAAGATTTGGTGTCAGAAGTGCCACATTGGGCGCCAATCTTCTGAGTAGATTTTTGCCCACACCCTCTTCTACTGGAATTCTCAGTGTTGCTCTGGGCTGGCTAGACTCTGTCGGCATCTGGGGTGGGCCGCAGCAGGAGACAGGAGTCTTGGTGGGGTGTCCGCCAACCACCCTCATTTGAGTCGGGGGTTGAAATAGGGCCATGAGTACAGAAGAGAAGTGTAATCACACCAGAGAAGACAAGGAGGCTTGAGAGGATAGCAGTGATCCAGGAGTGTCCTGGGTCTACAAACTCCACCGGAATGAAGCAGTGTAACTAGCAGCGACAGCAGGGCTACCCACAATGGGTACAATGGCGGAGCTGAAAAAAGTTCTCGTGGACCATCACAGGAAGATGGCAGGCGAAACCAACAGTCCGAACCAGGCTAGCAATGGAGCTAGTACAAGCTATCATGAGACGGAAGGAGCAACGTCTTTGTGGCCTCCTGTAGAGGAGGATCATCAGGAGTCTTCTAGACTCGAAAAACTGCCCGAGGAGGCGTCACCAGCTTCAGATGGCGAGTCATGCCATTCATGGGTGTACCAATTGCAGAGCAGAGATGCTGTCGATTTGCTCCTGGACTTGGTGCCCACAGATGGCACCTGTTCCGAGTTGCAGAGAGTGTTAACAGAGGAGCGGCAGCAATGTCTCACAATGCTACCACTGCCTCCAGGTGAAGAGGCTGTGGTACAACCAGCACTGCCAAGATCAATGCCGGCACATGCTGGTTCACTGTATCATGCGAGACCTTTATTAGTGAGACCAGAGGCGTCATTGGCTCATCAGTACAGGTCCCGACATGCACCGCGCTCACCGAGCCAAGCTGCAGACCCTCACACTCCATTTATGGACCCAGGGACGGTGTGTGATAAAGTTCGGGGATGGAGGTTGTCATATGATGGCAATGGAGACGCTCCTAGTTTCCTAGAGTGCCTCGAGGAGTTACAACTAGCCTATGGGCTGACAGGGGAGCAGTTGTTCCCGGCGCTACCAGAAATGCTAGCAGGAAGGTGTTCCTTATGGATAGGGAACCAGAGAGGGTTCTGGCATCATTGGAATGATTTTGTAAGAGACTTTCGGTCTCGTTATTATCCAGCAACCTACGAGGAAGACCTGGATACTCAAATCCTGGGTCTACGGCAGCGTGAAGGCGAGGCCATCGACGACTACGTAGAGGAACTTCAGACACTCATGAGATGGAGAAGAGATTTCTCAGTCAGCCACAAGCTGCAGAGGCTCTACAAGAATCTTCTACCTCGATACAAGCTGTACATCAGGGAAGCCGAAGTCTATTTGGTGGACAATCTGCTCAAGCTGGCCAGGCAGTATGAGAGGATAAAGTCTGAGGAGAAAAGCGCTCAGCAGAGGCAGTGGGCTGCGAAACAGGAGGAGGTTTGTAAACCTCTGAAATCGCGCCCCGAGCCAGAGCCTACAACAACCCAACGATGAGTGGAGTCGACTCCAGTGGGACCTATCTGCTGGCAGTGCAAGAAAGCGGGACTCTGGGAGTCAGAATGCCCTGAGATTTCTTTCTGCGCGGCCTGTAGGAAACCTCGTCCCAGTTGCACCTGTGAGAAGGACCAGAAGAGGACAACAGACAAAGCCGCCATGGTGAGAACTAGGAACCAGCTTCAACTGCAACCGGAGTCACAGTTCGACAACAGGCTGTATACCACAGTCGAGATAGCTGGCCACCAATATCGAGCTTTACTCGATACAGGAGCTGAATCCAACTACTTAAGCTTGGCAACGTTTGCGAGCTTAGAAGCAGCTTGATGTGCAAGGAGAACTCCAACAGAGAGAGGTGCGATCTTGGCAAGTGGAACCGCGGTGCGGCTGTATAATAATAATAATAATAATAAAGCTTTATTGACATTCTAAATAGAACAAAAGCCTCTCATATGAGGTAATGATATTTTGTGCTGGCAGCTTGACAGTAACTTCAATAACTATTTACAAATTTACAATTTCTTGATGATTTTCTCCCATCTCTTTCTGTCCCTGGCTATTGTCGGCCACATATCTCCAACTCTTTGGGTGAGCTCGTCTCTCCATTGGCACGCTGGATGTCCTCTCCCTCTGGCCCGATCTCGTGGTATCCACTCCATGCATATTTCCACCCATCGCTCTGCTGTCATCCTTGCCACATGGCCGGCCCATCTCCATTTTATCAGGTGAGCTTCTTTTTGTAGGTATTTCACCTTCACCTGTTTCAGTAAGTCTGTGTTTCGTCTTCTATGATGCAGTTGCAGTCCCAAAATACTCCTTATCATCTTCGTCTGCGTTGTCTCTAATCTCTTGTCTGATTGAGCCGTCAGGGACCAATTCTGAGCACCATATAATATAGCTGGATAAACACATTTCAGAAGCAATTTGGCTTTCAATTCATTCGAAAAGTCGCCCTTGAATATCTTCTTCAGTGCCCAATATTTTTTCCAACCCTTGTTTATCCTCAAACTCACGTCCTTTCCCGTTCGGTTCTCAAAAGAAAGCAGTTGGCCCAAGTACTCATACTCATTGACATATTCTATTCTACCACCTGTAACATCAATTCTTTCCGTGTCTGAATTCGTCAATACTCTTGTTTTGCCTGCATTTAGACACAGACCAATTTTCTTGCTGGCTTCTATAAGTTCATCAAACATTTCTTTAATCTCTTCTGCACTTTTTGCCACTAACATCACATCATCTGCAAATCTTAAGTTGGTCAGTTGATAGCCATTTATGCACAAGCCTTCGCTCTCCCAACTTAAACGGCGAAAAGCATAGTCCAAGCAGCAATTGAAGATGATTGGTGACAATGGACATCCTTGCTTGAGTCCTTTCCTCAGTCTAATACTCCTTCCTCTTCGCTCCAACTTGATGTACATTTCATTATCCTCATACAAGCTTTTCAATACTTCAATGTTTTCCACTTCAACACCCGACTCCTCCAGCGCATTCCAAATTTCGCAGTGCTTAAGGCTTTGTGGAAATCTACAAATCCTATGTACAAAGGCATCTTATACTCATTGCTCTTCTCAATTATTTGGTTCGCAGCTTGTAATTGATCCGCTGTAGAGTAACCTGATCTAAATCCGGCCTGTTCTGAGGGGTGGTTTTCATAGATCTTGTTAATTATTCTGTTCTTGATTATGCTGGCAAATATCTTGTACAGAGCCGAGGTTAGAGTGATTGGCCTATAATTTTTAATATCCGAGCGAGATCCTTTTTTGAATAGAATTATTACTTTGCTTCTTTTCCAGGCTGAGGGCACTCGTTTCTCTTTCAGTATTTTATTGAAAAGTAATTTTATAGTGCTCATTAACACATCCAACCTGGAGATTATCACTTCGTTTGTAATGTCATCATCTCCAGGCGCCTTGTTCTTTTTCAGTTGCTTGATGGCTTGTTTTATTTCCTGCTCCAATATATCTGACACTCGAAGTTCTGGCTCCTCTTCTCTAGTGTTCCTTCTTTCTGTCTGATGATCCATTCCATTTCCTTCTTCATAGAGCTTCTCATAGAACAATGTAACTTGTTCTAATATCCTCCCTCTTTCCATTGTTGATGTTCCATCTTCTGTGTCCAACTTTGGTATCCATCTCTTCTTAACACTGCTTATTAGTTTATGGATGCTTTTTGTAGACTCTGAAGTGGCCATTATTGTTCTAATTACATTCTCCTCGTAATTCTTCATTCCCTTCCTTATTCTTTTCCGAGCTTCTTTTCTGAGATCTTGATGTTTCCTCTTTTCTTCTTCTGATTTGTTCAAAATTCTATTCAATCTTTCTCGCTCTTCGATCAGCTGCTTTGTCTCTTCAGATAATTTATTGCTCCTTCTTGCATCATGCTGACGAACTCTGTTTAGACTTCTTGCTGCTTCCGAAATCGAATTTACTATTCCTTCATATATTTCCTCAACTGAACAGTTCTCTGAGAGGTCTCTGTTACTCATCTCTCTCTTCAGATTCTTGACAAACTCTTGCTCATTCAAATCGGTTGTTCTTATTTGCTTTTTCTTAATAAAATATCTCCTCTCTGGCATTATTAATTTTCCCATCAATAATCTATGGTCAGTATCGAAGTCAAGCCTTTTTTGCACCTCTAGCTTTTTTATCAAATTATTAGATTTTTCTACTATAAAGAAATCTATTTCATGTACAGCATCTAGTGGAGACTTCCATGACCATTTGTCCACTAACTGACCTTCAAAGAACGTGTTCATTATCTTCAGATTATTGCAGAGTGCGAAATCTAACAGTTTTTCTCCCCTCTCATTTCTAACTCCAACTCCGTAGATTCCGTTTGTTCTGTTCTCTCCAAGCCTGCTTTTTCCTATTCTTGCATTAAAGTCTCCGAATATAATTACTTTCTCTCCTGTTGTTTTTGAGCTCAATAGATTATCCAACATGTCGTAGAACAGATCGACTTCCTCTTCTGCGCTGTCCGAAGTTGGAGCATGAACTTGAATCACAAATAATTCGATGTTACCTATCGTTAGCCTCAGGATCACCATTCTGTCGGATATCCCTATAAACTGTGTTATATCATTTTTGATATTCTTGTTAACAAAGAATCCCGTACCTCTATGTCCCCGGGTGGCTGCAGAATGACAGAATAAGTGGCCGCTATTCCGTTCTTCCATGCTTTCATAACTTCTTCGAATTTCCGCAAGTCCTATAATGTGCCATTCCTGCCCGTCTAACGCCTCTTCAAATTCAATCAATCTCTCTTCTCCAAACATCGTTCTTACATTGAGTGTTCCTAAAATGAAATATTTCCTATCTTCATTAATCTTGCTTTTACAAATATTTCCATCTCTTGTAGTCCTATTTTTGTTTTCATGTAATTGCTAATCTTTATTAGTTCCATCTTTGTTCTGTGTCTCATTCTTGTCTTCCTCTCTATTTATTCTCTTTTTTGTCTGTTTCCATGTTGGGTTTTCATCAGTACTGTTTTTGAAGTATCTCTCTAATCCCCCTTTCTCCTGTATTTTATTTCCATTTCTACCATTCCGATTCCCAGTTGGTTCTTTGTTTACTTCATTATTTCCAGGTGGTGAAGCCTCTTCACTTCTCGCTCTTTTTCCTTCAGATGGAGTTTTGCCTTGTTTGTCCAATTCTACCAAGGATAAAAATTTTCCGTCCACATTCAATTTATCTCTCGCGGCTGTATGGGAAGGTGGAAATCAACCTGAAAGTCGGCCAAGAGGTGCTACCCACAGTGATGACAATCATGGAGGGATTATCTCCCAAATTTTTATTCGGTCATCAACCTGTTTTGGTGACTGGAGAGAAGCTTCCGGTAGTGGAGGAGCTGAAGCTGACCGCTGAGTTGTGTAGTAGACGAGTCTACTGAAGGGTGGCAGTGATCAATGAGTTGAAATCCGAAATGATTTCGGGATTAAGTCTTTTGAGAGCGATTCAAGCAAGACTCAATCTAAGGCAGGGGAGGATGATATTGCCTCCGGCTTTAGTGGGACAGGTGGCAGCAGTCACTTCAGAAAAGAAGGAGTTCGAAAAATTCCTGGAGACGGAGCTGAAAAAATTCAGAGATGTGCCAGGTGCGACTCACCTCCTGGTTCATAAAATCAGGCTGAAGGGAGGAGCTGAGCCATTCTGACAACGTCCATATCCTCACAATCCACTTATGCAAGTGGTGATAAACGAGGAGGTGGACAGTATGCTCGATCAGTGGGTTATCGAGCTGAGCAGTAGCCCTTGGAGTTCACCAATTGTCTTGGTGAAGAAGGCTAATGGAAAGATGTGATTTTGCATCGATTTCCGGCAGATTAATGCACTCACGGAACAAGATGCATATCCCTTGCCGAATATGACAGGCATTTTGGATTGATTAAGGAACGCTAAATACATTTCTTCAATCGACTTGAAAAGCGGGTACTGGCAAGTACCATTGGAGAAGCAGAGTAAGCAGCTTACAGCGTTTATGGTTTCTGGAAGTGGGCTATTCCAGTTCCGGATGATGCCGTTTGGTCTACACCCAGCTGGAGCTACATTTCAGTGTCTTCTAGACCAGGTAATTGGACTGGAATTGGAACCCTGTGCTTTTGTTTACCTAGACGATGTCATCGTCCTGGGGGAAACGATGGAGGCTCATATGCTCAATTTAGCTAGAGTGTTCAGTAGGCTGAGAGAGGCTGGCTTGATAATCAACCAGGAGAGATGCCAGTTCTTGAAGCGGGAGCTACACTACTTGGGCCACATAGTGACAGAGCAAGGACTCAGGACCGATCCTGAAACAGTGAGAGCTGTAAACGAATTTCCAACTCCGCAGCGGCTCAGGATGCTCCGGAGTTTTCTAGGATTGGCATCCTGGTATAGGAGGTTTGTCCCGAATTTCTCAGACCTTGCAACCCCATTACACCGGTTGTTGAAGGTAGGAGTGAAATGGCACTGGGCACCAGAAGAGGAAAGAGCTTTTCAGGAGATAAAGGGGGCCCTCACTAGATCTCCAGTGCTCACGTATCCTAACTTTGAACTTCCGTTCACACTCCAGACAGATGCCTCAGAGTATGGATTAGGATCCGTGCTTACTCATGAGGTTGACGGAGAGGAGAAGGTCATCGCCTATGCAAGCAGAGGGCTCAAGGGGGCCGAGCTGAGGTATTCCACCACCGAGAAGGAATGTCTGGCTGTGATTTTCGCTCTGAGAAAATTCAAGCCATATATAGAGGGGTACGAGACTACAGTGATCACAGATCTCCAGGCTCTAAAGTAGGTTAGAGCTATCCCGAACCTGACAGAAAGGCTAGCTAGATGGGCCTTAGAAATGCAGCAGTACAACTTGGTCATCAAATACCGACGAGAAAAGCTGAATGTGGTCCCTGATGCTCTCTCACGAGCATTGCCAGGAGGCAACATACTGGCCGACCCACAGGAAGTCCAAAAGGAACCCACAGGAGCAGTAGCCGCCATCGTCATGGAAGATGACAGATGGATAAGGAGGATGAAGAGCAATCTACTCCATCATCCAGAGAAATACCCCGACTATATGGTGAGGGGTGAGGCTTTATATTGACATATATGGGCCCATCAGCAACCTCCTGATGCGCCGGAGAGTGATGTCTGGAAGCTGTGTATTCCGAGAGGTGCAAGGGCGGAAATACTCCAACAAAGTCACGATGCACCGACAGCGGGCCATCAAGGAGTGTTCCGGATTCATCACCAGATAGCCTGTCGCTACTACTGGCCAGGCTTGTATGCAGACGTTGCGAAGTATGTGAGGCGCTGCGAGACCTGTATGAAGCATAAAGTGGAGCAGCGGCCTCCATATGGGCACATGAATAGCCAGAGGAAGGTGGTGCGACCCTGGGAGACTGTCAGCACCGACATTGTAGGCCCATTACCTCACTCGAAGAGAGGAAATGAATACCTGGTGGTATTTCAGGACCAGTTCACGAAGTGGATGGAAGCTCGGCTGCTAGCTCAGGCAGGCAGCAATGCCATAGCAAGAGCTTTGAGAGAGCTAGTCATCACCAAATTCGGGGTGCCAAAACTGCTAATCTGTGATAATGGAACACAATATACAAGTGGACTTTTTAAGTCATACTGTAAAGATAATGGTATCACATTATTCTACACTCCACCTTATACACCGAGCTGTAACCCTATGGAGAGGGTTAATAGAGTCATGAAGACTATGATACAGCTCTACGTAGGCGAACACCATGCTGATTGGGATCGCTATGTGGAGGAATTTTGTTTTGCCATGAATACAGCAGTACACGTCGGTACTAAGTATACTCCTGCTTTCCTCAACTTCGGAAGGGAGCACCAGGAGATGCTTGCTGCGAGGAGGAAGGCGATCCCCGACAGGAGGACAGAGGCACGAGTCGAGCAGCCTAGCTGAGAAGACTGCAAGTACTGAAGCGTGCGCAGAAGCTCGTTTTAGATAACCTAAACGAGGCCTATAATAATACCAGGTGGTATTATAATCTTAGGCGAAGACCGCTGGAACTAAAGACGGGCCAGTTGGTGTATAAGAGGGTTTATCATCTCTCATCCGGAGTGAACCAGTTTGCAGCTAAGCTAGCTCCGAAATTTTCTGGGCCCTATGAGGTAGAGAAAATGTTGAGCGCTTCTGTAGTGTTATTAAAAGGAGCTAACGGTAAAAGGCTGACTGTTCACGTGAAGGATATAAAGATCTTGCCGCCCCTTCCTGAGGAGGAAGAGGACGAAGATGGAGGAGACGGCAGCGGAATAGGAGCCGGCCGCGACGGCCGAGAGGACAACTACGGAGGAGCCAGTGCAGAGGAGGACAGTGACGACAGGAGGAATCACGTAAGCCGGTCTCGTAAGTCAGTGACGCTGCCCACTCGGCTGATGGAGTACAGAGGAAGGGTAATTTAACATCAGTAATAAGGTGAGTGGCCAGAAGGAGAAATAGCATCAAATTTGAGGAAAATACATTTTGAAATATAGTTCATGCTTAATTATGGGTTCAAGATAATTAATAGCATTGGTACTAGTTGAAACTATCCGTGATATTGGAGGATGAAATAATTATTTCTTGTTTGAGAAAAATACATTGATATTAGGCCTATATTTAAAGGTAGCAAAATAATAACAATTTTCCGAGTAAATTGTCCTGGTTAATCAGAGTCAAAATCAAGCTGAGTGGCAACTCAACAATTTAAGTTTAATTAATCAGATAATTAGATAAGACTATCTTATCGCTCTAGCTTTTGCTTCAACTCCGGTTTTTCAAGTCGTAAAATCTTGTCTATTTCTAACCTAAAAGTGCCGGTTCTTTTCGCTTTTTCATCATGTCTGATGAGTGTTTTGAGTGTAAAAATAAATTTGTTAACATAAAAGAAATTATTGAGTGCTCAGAGTGTAAATATGTTTACCACCCCACCTGCACTAAGCTTCGCACTATGGATAAATTCGCGAAACTTGGTGTGCGTAAGGCTAACTGGAAGTGTGAGAATTGTAAAGGTGAGACTTCTAGTGATAAAAATTCCGAGACTGAACACTCTTTAGACTCATTGAAAGACTTCTTCATCGAGTTTATAAATTCAAAGTTTAATAAACTGAACTCTAGTATTGCTGCTCTGAATGTAACAGTATCAGACTTGAATGCAACATTGCAGACTGTTCGTACGGAAAATGAAAAGCTGAAGGGGGATTGTGAAAGGCTCACACCTGAAAATTCTAAATTACAAAAAACAATAAATGAAATCAAACAAAATTCCTACTCTGATAACCTTGAGATTGTGGGTATTCCAGAGACCGAAAAAGAGGACATTTATTCTGTTTTGAAAGCTGCGGCCCTAGCAATAAATGTACCTTATAAAAGAGAAGACATCTCTATCGCTCATAGGGTCCCTTCTACCAAATTAAAAACAAGGCCAATTATTGTTAAATTCATTTCCCGGTCAACGAATATGCTCTGGAGAGACTCTGCTAAGAAGAAAGGACGTCTATGCTCTACGGAGGTCCACCCGAATCTTCCTAAACAATCCGTCTATTTCAACGAACATTTGACCCCCTACAACAAATACCTACTCGGTAAAGCGAAAGGGTTGGCAAAAAATGGTGATTTAGCCTTTGTTTGGGTGAAGGAGGGGAAAATTTTGGTTAGAAAAAGTAAGGACTCACCGGCAAAAAGGACCTCCAATGATGATGACCTATTGAAATTACAAAAGTAAAATGATGATTATTATTATTATTATTATTGGACTTGACCTTCTTTCTTTATCTATAAATGCTATGCCTGAAGTTAACTGGACTTGATATTTGATTATATTTAGGGCGACTGTGAAAAGCCTGGAGTTGGTTTCTTATAATTTTAATTTTCTATTGAACTTTATATCAATTTTCTTTCTTTTCTCTTGTTTTATTAGCCTACTCTTCTTCTTGTTTTGTTTCTTATCTTTCTTATGGTTATCATAAATGACTCTGATGAACTGATTTCTCTTGAGACTTATAATACTATTCAAATAGATGATATCTTTCAATGTCATGAAGAGTTGTTTGGCAATAGCGATAGTAAATCTTACCTAAATGTTATTCATATAAATATCAGAAGTCTTAATAAAAATTTTGATGAGTTTTCATATATAATAAGTAATTGTTCTGTAGATTTTCATATAATTATATTGAGCGAAACTTGGGTGGTTGAGAATGACAACTTTAATTTTAATTTGAATGGATACACAGTAATTAATAAGCCAGGTAAAATAAATAAATGTGATGGAATCTCTGTTTTTCACAAAAGTGAGATGACTTATTAGAAGCTAATTTCCACGTTAACGAACTAATGAACATTTTTATAAATAAAATATCTTATCACATTGAACATGCTACTGTCAGAGTAAATATCCCTCATAGATTCCAACCTCTTAAACCTTGGATCACACGTGGTCTTATAAACTCAATTAGAAATCGTGACAGGATGTTTAAAACACTAACCAAACAACCTTTCAATACAATATTGAAGGAAGAATATATAGCTTATAGAAATTTTCTCAATAAACTACTAAAACAAAGTAAATGTGATTACTATAAAAGCAAAATTAATCAAAATAAAAATAATACTAAAAAAATTTGGGAAACTCTGAATGAAATGTTAGGGAAAAAAAGAAGTACTGAATCTCCAAAACTTGATGCCGATGTACTTAATCAACATTTTGCACAGGTCGGAAAAATATATGCTGAGAATTTGAAAAAAAATAATCCCATCTCAGTTGCAGATAACAAATTCAAAGATTCATTTTTGCAGAATTCCCATGAATCGTTTTTCCTAACACCTACAAATGAAGAGGAAGTCTCCACCACTTTGAAATCTTTGAAAACTAACGCAGCTCCAGGTGTGGACAGAATTAATAATAAATGCTTGATAATTATTTGGCCATTTATTGTCAGACCTTTGACAATAATAATAAATCGTTGTTTTTTGGAGGGTCATTTTCCAGATAGTTTGAAATTAGCAAATATTATACCCTTACATAAATCGGGTGACCCTTCAAATCCATCAAATTACCGTCCTATCAGTATGTTGAGCAGTTTTTCTAAAATATTTGAAAGATTAATTAAAACCCGTCTAGTTACTTATTTACAAAAACATAATATCATTCATAAACATCAATTTGGTTTTCAATCAAATAAAAGTACAATAGATGCAATTTCTCTCCTAACCCAGACGATTTCTAATAGTTTTAATAATAATATGGAAACCATAGCCATATTTTAGACCTTGCCAAAGCTTTTGACACTGTCCCTCATTCTAAACTTCTAACAAAAATAGAAAAGCTAGGCATTCGTGGAGTACCCCTCAAACTTTTTACCAGCTATCTTAACAATAGACATCAATTCCTCAAAATTGACAACAAAACTAGTTGCAAAGAACTCTCTGAATACGGCCTACCGCAGGGTACAGTACTATCACCAATTCTTTTTCTTGTATACATCAACGATCTTATCAAACTAGAAATAGAGAATTGTGTGACAATCTCCTTTGCGGATGACACGTCATTGTTATTCACTGGAACTACATGGGAGAAGGCCAAGGATAAATCAGAAACTGGTCTTAAAATTATAAAATCCTGGCTTGATAATCATATCTTAACCTTGAATATAAATAAAATTAACTTTATGACATTTTCACCAACTGCTGCTGGTCAGCCACATGCTCTTGACTACATCATTATACATGACCAACATCAACAACATCCAGACACTAAATGTTCTTGCTCCAAGTTGAAAAAACAGAAACATGTTAAATATCTTGGCATAATTCTTGACCAACATTTACGATGGGATGTTCACATGAACACCACTTGTAATAAACTTAAACATTGGATAAGTAATTTCGCAATATCAGCCAAGTTAGTGACAAAGAGGTTTCAAAGCTTATATATTTTGCTTATATACAATCTTACCTGGGATATGGGATAAGAATATGGGGTGGATCTTATTCTAATCATATAGATAAAATTTTTGTTATTCAAAAATCCCTAATCAAAGCCATACTAGGAAAACCTAGACGCTATCCAAGTGAAAATCTTTTTCTTGAATTCAAGGTTCTAACAGTAAGACAGCTATATATCAAAATTCTCATAACTTATATAAATAAACATAAAGATCTATTCAATTTGCGTGAATCTACTTATAATCTTCGTCCCTCATCCATAACTTTTCAGGTTGCTGACACTAATTTGTCCATTTGCAAAAAACAATTTTCATACATTGCATCCAAACTCATTAATAGTATCCCTCATCATTTCATCACCAATAAATTGAGTAAAAAGCTGGTAAGAGATATAAATGAATGGTTATCTTCGAATGACATTAGTTTTTAAATATCTGCTACTAAAACTAAGCCAATTTTATCCATTTTTCTCTCTTGAGAAATAGATTAATTTAATTCTATTAGGTATCCCTCTTCTTTCTTTCCTGTCCTTTCTGTTCTCTCTTTTCCTTCTTCCTTTTCCTCTCTTTTTTCTTTTTAAGTTAAGTATTTTTTTTTCTAAGTTTAAGAAGTTTAATATTTTTCTATCAGTTATTATTTTTCTATTTTTCCTTTCACTGTAATTAGTTGAATGTTTTTTATTAATTAGTTTATCTTTTATCCTGAAATTTAAAATATCTAGATTTTTAACACTCGGCCCCTGCGCACAGGTTCTTTAACCTTGCGGGGACCTTCCTTATATTCATTGTATAATATAATTTTATACTGTAATTCATCATTCTAATGTAATTCTATTTCTATGTTTCTGATTTTCTGTTGATGTTATTATTATTAAGGATAAATAAACGATTTTGATCTGATTTTGAATTAGTCTCTGGGCTTTATTTGTTAAGTCGGAAAAATCTTGTTATTTTTTCTTTCATCTCCAGTAAAATTGCCATTTTGTCATCTTGGAACTCCTAATCCAATTCCCCTTACCAAGCACGGGTTAAAGAGATGGAATTTGTACTATTTTATTTTTCATGTCGTCAATTGCAGCCTGTGAACTGTATGACGATTTATGTCATTGGAGTGAATTAGTTGTCAGATTTTTCTGAATAAAATTATTTATCCATGAGGTTATGGATTAAATATTTATTATGATCATAGAATGAAAACGGCGATAATTGCTTGGGTCTGTGGTAATTAGTAAATTACAATGCAGTAAATAACAGGAGTCATTTTTCTGTGGATATAAGTCAACTATGTTGCAATGGATTATTCATAGTAATTGAATAAGTTGCGTTTGATTGGGAGTCATGATGCACTACAATCATATTTTTGTTAGTTTCAAATATGATTCAATTGCTCCAATATTTTATTGAAGATGAAAAGAACATCAAGGCCTGTAATAAGTGAAATAAAATCTTCATTATTTCAACTCATTTAATTCCATCTCGATTTTGAAGATTACTTGAGCTGTATTGGTATTGCAGTAGTCGTAGTTCTTTTGTGCTATTGTTCTAATTGTGATTCAGTCACGTTCGGTAGGCGGATCCAAGTTTCTCACGGCCTGTGCTTGTGGACATTTTCAGTGACTATATTTTTATCTACAATAAATCAATTCTATCAAGGAAATTAATAAGAGAAGACTTTGTCATATACTCATATTAGAATGAGCATTAGGAAACGGCGTTTATCCTATTCTGTAGTTCTGCCAGTTTAATCTGAATCTCAGTGCTACGTGACTGTTGAGCGGTCGTCACTTGCGATAAGATAAAATAATCAACTTGTTTTGTCTATTATACAGATTATTCTCATCCGATCTTGCATTGTTTTTCATTTTATTCAAGCCAATAATTCCAGATTATTCCTGTTTTTCTCCCGTTTATTGTTGCTTCTCTGACTCCACTCTGTCAGTCTGTTGTGAGCTACCGTGCAGTCAACATCAGGTTACCATCAGGTCACCAGGCTATTGTAGAGCAGCTCATTATTATTGGACACTGTGATTTTTGATTATTTCTTTCGAGTCTCTCATCACTGTACTGTTTTCTTCGACTTCTTATACAAACTCTGTTTCGTTTCCTATTGCATTTTTCCCTAGTTATTTGTCTTGTATTTTCTTCGAAATTGATAAGCGCCATAGTCGGCTTCCTCATTTCTTCAGTGCCATTTATTTCTTTTACTTATCACCTTCCTCTCGATTTTACTTCGTTTTCCTTTCTCAATCTACCCTGTGGAAAATGCCATCTTTCCGACAAAGTGCTCCGCGAGATGGAGCGGCTGTCCTTGACCGAGAAGGGGAGGTTCCAGGCTCTATGTACCCGGCATGTGGGTCGCTCCCCAAAAGGACTTCGGGAAGTATTGAAAAATTTGAGGAGCGACACCCTCCTTGGTTTTCCTCTGATACGGTGAGGAGGCATCGCTCTCGCCGTAGTGAATCGGAAGGAAGCACTCACCACCATCCTTGACCCGGGACACCGGACCACCACTGAGGACTATGATGCGGTCCACGCCATCATGGCAAAATTTTGCTAAAAGACTGTGACACATCCAGGGATTTCAACAGTGTTTTCAACACGTCCGAGAAGGCCTGACCCGCTGGCAAGCCGAGAGGATTATTGGGCAGCAGCTTCTCCGGCTCCTTCAATGGCGAACCCCTCCTGTAGATACCCTGGTGGAAGCTGCCTCGAGCAAATTGTTCGAGGTCCTCCCCACTCTGCGAACGGGACGTGACCGCGATGTAGTGGTCACAGTGAGTCTGTCTTCTTCCGAGACCCCTGCTGGCTCAGACTGACCCGAGGTTCATCTCCCATCGACCTCTGCTGCCGCCGGCTCTCTGATGGAGATACCAGAAGTCCCTACGGAGGACGAGGATGCCCTACTGGAGGGAGGAGGAGGCGACTTCTCCATTTCTCCGGCGTATGGGACTCCTGAGGAGGTTGTGCAACCCACAACTCCTCCCTGCACCTTGACACAGCCGGCAACCCCGACTCTCCCCACCCCGTGCTGGATTCAGGAGAGGGGCCTCACCGGGGCTTGGGGAGCAGCCTCCACCGGACCACGCGGACCTCCTGAGAGTGCTGGTGGGCTACCAGCCTCCTGCAGCCATCCGCCGACACCTCCCCGCCAAACCGCCACCGCCAACCATGGAGTACCTGACATAATGGTGTGCCGTGATATGAATTTAGAAAGTTAATTTGGAATTTAGAATTTAGAAGCACACACAATATAACTTAATAAAAGGGATACTTGATAAACATACCTAGTGCTAGAGAACGGGAATCCAGAAATGACAAGAGAGACAATGAAATAGAGAGAAGATATCAACTATATTGTCACCTCTTACAGTTAAATTCAACAATTAATAAAACAAAAAGGAAGTTACATCATGAAAACCGAAAATAAAATTACTAAATTTGGAAAGTTATCTCTGAAATAGATAATTCGGTAATAACCTACTCCATATGCTCTACATTGAAAATGTTTTAGATTGAATCATAAGAAGCTTAAAGGACTCTAATTTCAAAAGAAGAATTGAAAATTATCATAGACATGTCTTAGAAGTTAATCATAAATAACAATAAATATTTTAAGAAAAGATCCACATAAAATTCTTAGAACATCAAATTTAGAACACACTTGGAAACTTTAAAACACTATCAAAACATTATCAAGTATTAATGATGTCCAATAATAACTATTCTGTATCTTTATATCATGAAAGCTGCAAAGACAAACATTCCTCAAGTATCACATCATGGAATACTACCTTGGAAAAACTATTCAAAAAATATATGTCATCAAAACAAATTTAGAAAAGGTTAGGGTCCTTGAAACTTCATTTGATCCTTCACAACTTCAAGATGAGAATAATTTTAAAACATTAATTTATCAATAAGGGACCTTTAAACATTTCGTATACTAATTCAACTTTAGTAGCTTAGTAGATTAAAATATAAATTTAAGGAAAACTGAAATTCCCAGCTGGATCCTTACAGAGAAAATATGGCCTCACATTTCAATGTAAAGATACAACCGAAAATCTATTACTCAAACCAAAATTAATAAAGTTAGTAATCTATCCAATCCCAATAATATCTCAAAATTACGATTCAATAAAAGTCTAATTCCGCACGTTTTACACCCCTTCCTTTTTTGAAGGTCTATAATTATTAAAACCCATTCTGTCACATCCGGAGTTCCTGGGACGTTCGTTTAATTTGGAAAAAAGTTGTTACCTCATAGCTGTTCCTTCAAATTGAATCTAGGCTCGGTGATCAAGCTCTACACGTCCAGATGGACAGGAGACAGCATACCCCAAACTTCTAGGACTGCCATTGATTCAGAGGCGTCTCAGCAGCTTAAAGACACACGTTCATGATACGGGTTCATGGATACATACGAATTGATGGATTAATACGTTGATCCCATACTTTGATGTCCCCGTACTTACACCGCTGTTAGAATAAAAAAATAAACTAGGATAATACAAATTAACTTAACTTCAGTTATATAATAAAATCAACCTATTTTAGATTATATAAAACTCAAATCAATACTTATTACTTTAAAACATAAATAGACATTACCTACTTCAATCTCTTGATTTAAGAGATATGTACATAGTATTCCATAATAGGCCTACATAATTCACAAGTTGATAGAACAACTTTTCATAACAAGGTCTTTCGAGTATTGTTGTTAGTTTAGTCAGTTATCTTACATAAATTACATATATGGTGTAATTTAAAAGAATAAATTACATGATAGGTGTTTCCTAAATAATCAAGAAAGCTTTCCATTAGGATTAGAAATAAAAATAAAATCTATAACCAAAATACTGATAGAACTCATAATAATATACTATAAACATCAGTCAATTTGGATTTAAACAACAGTAATTGAAATTTAGGTTAATAGCTTCCTCTTCAAAAATAATTTAAATCAAAAAATATCTTAATTCCTACTAATGGGTATTCTGAATTTCTACAAAACATATATCGTTCATTTTCTTCCAACATTCATCAGTTTGAATTACCATTACCATCTTCCATTCAAATCAAAAGGACTATTCTCAATTATTACACTTTAATTATGGTACATTACAATAAATACTTTGATGGAAGCTTTCATTGATAATAATTTCCTTAATTTATATTATAAATCTATGATGTACCTTTAGTAGCGGTTATAAAAGAAAAATCTCCATTGTGAGGTGACAATTTGATACTCTCTCTCTTCTTAATTAAAGCAACTACTGAGGTGGAAAAAACTAAAAATGCTACTGGAACAAAAGGTTCCAGAGCCAAATACTCAAAAAAGCCTAAAGCTGGCATGGCAGCCATGATTAACACCAAGTTCTGATCAGACTACATTATTTAGTACTGCTTATGTCGGAGGACAGACGCTGAGTGAAGCCACTTCGCTTTTCTCGTCTTGAGGTGGACAGCTGTGTGATCGTCCATACTAGATAGACCTAACCAACGTTAACTGTGATTGGCAGTTACTAATCTCTAAAAAAATTTCCACCAATACAAAGGAATGTTACAACTACAATTTAAGATACATTCTCCCACCAAGTGACAGCTATTTTTCCTTGAAAGTTATAAATTCCTTGCCTTATAAGGTCGTGAACCAGACTGATCCTCCAGGAAAATCGTTGATCTTCTCAGTACCACAACTTCTATGCACACACTTACAGAGTCGACACTACACAACACAGAAAAGCAAGGGTCTTGAACTAAGCTGTTGCTCCAGGAAAATTGTAGTTTTTCTGAGTACTACAACTTCTACGCACACACTGACAGAGTCGACACAACACACCGCAGAAAAGTAAAACAGCAAAATCCATTTTCATAACAGGCTAACTTCTCAGGCTAATTCGCATAATTCTCATCACTCACAATTGTAACAATAAATATTGTTACAATGGAACTTTCCTCCAAGGACGAGGAGGAAGGGACTCTGCTTCTGCCGCCTATCCGCCTGACTGCCACTGACCACAGACGAGGCCTTGCCCTCGTAACCATTGGGGACCAACCTTCAGTCAAGAAGGTGACCCACCAATCCCCCCGCCCTGGAAAGCGCCCTCGCTCCAGGTGCCCTAGGATCAGGGTGTGACTTCCCGAAGGACGTCGGGCTTGGGTAAAGCCGTAAGCGCCCCACGGCGAAGTTTGGCAGTGCGCAAGCACGGATGTGCAGGGCGCAAGCCCAGCAAATGCAGTGCGCAAGCACGGCTAAGTTTGGCAATGCAAAAGCATGACCACACAGGGCGCAAGCCCGGCAAATGCAGTGCGCAAGCACATCTAAGTTTGGCAGTGCACAAGCACAGCTGCACAGGGCGCAAGCCCAGCAAATGCAGTGCGCAAGCACAGCAAAGTTTGGCAGTGCGCAAGCACGGCCGCGCAGGGCGCAAGCCCGGCAAATGTAGTGCGCAAGCACGGTGAAGTTTAGCAGTGCGAAAGCACGGCTGCACAGGGCGCAAGCATGGCAGAGTTTGGCAGTGTGCAAGCATGGCAGAGTTTGGCAGTGCGCAAGCATGGCGAAGTTTGGCAGTGCGCAAGCATGGCTGCGCAGGACGCAAGCCCGGCAAATGCAGTGCACAAGCATGGCGAAGTTTGGCAGTGAGCAAGCACAGCCTCGCAGGGCACAAGCCCAGCAAATGCAGTGTGCAAGGACGGCGAAGTTTGGCAGTGCGGAAGCCCAGCAAATGCAGTGTGCAAGCACAGCGAAGTTTGGCATTGTGCAAGCACGGCCGTGCAGGGTGCAAGCCCGGCAAATGCAGAGTGCAAGCACAGCGATGTTTGGCAGTGCGCAAGCACGGCCGCGCAGGGTGCAAGCCTGGCAAATGCGGTGCAAAAGCAAGGCACACAGTGCGAACCCACGGCATGCAGTGTGAAAACATGGCACGCAGTGTGAAAACACGGCACGCAGTGCGAAAGCACAGCATGCAGTGCGCGAGCATGGCACACAGTGCACGAGCACGGCACGCAGTGCGCAAGCACGGCACGCAGTGCCAACTGCGACGACTTGAGCTCTCAGAGCCAGTTGGAGGTGCTGTTCACCTTTTATGTTTCTGTGTTTTTTGTGTTTCTGTGTTCTGTGTTACCCTTCTATTCTTGCAGTGCGGAAGCATGGCGTCTCCTTGCAGTGCGGAAGCACCGCAACTCTATCCGGCAGTGTGGAAGCATGGCGTCCTTTAGCAGTGCGGAAGTATGGCGACTCTTGCAGTGCGGAAGTGCGGCGTTCCTTTTTAGTTCAAGAGTATAGCATCTCCTTGCAGTGCGGAAGCACGGTGACTCTGTCCTGCAGTGAGGGAGCACGGCGTCCCTTGGCAGTGCGAAAGCACAGCGACTCTTGCAGTGCGAAAGCATGGCGTCCCCTTTGCAGTGCAAAGGCATGGCATCTCCATGCAGTGCAGAAGCACAGCGCAGTTCTTCGATACCTCCTTGGAAAAGCTAGGCCAAGGACGTGGCCAGATAGCTTACTGTTTTTCTTTGGTCGGTGCTGATGCTCCGTCATCGGTTGGCAAGGAGCCAACCTGGCGCCCAGTTGTTGCTCGGTCTTCTACGACTGGCTGAGGGGTGGCAGAATGTACTTAGTGTCTTGGGACGTTCTGTCAGCCATATACCCTTTCCATCCTCACCCCCCCCTTCCATCCAATTTTGCCCCCCCTTCCCTTAGTAGGAACAGTGTGTCATGATGTATATCGGAACTAATGAAGGGAATTGAGTTTAGGGCTTTTTATAAGACATTCGGTTATCTCTGATGGAATCACAGAGGTCAATGAGCAAGCCAGCTGCTGAGCTACCGCTCAGCAGTGATGCTGATGCCGGACTTCAAGGAGACACCCGGTGCCCAAGGACTTGGACTTAGTACTCAGGAGAGAAGTCCAGTGTGCGGGCTCCTGCAGCTTGTCGATTCAATCCGGAATTGCAAGAGGACCTGGAGAAAGGCTAGAGAAAGCCTTTGCGAGAACTCCGAGATCGTACCGGGCCCCAGGAAGACACCCGGTGCCCGAGGACTTGGACTTGGTGTTCAGGAGAGAAGTCCGGTGCGCGGGCTCCCACAGCTTGCCGATTCAATCCGAAATTGCAAGAGAGGAACCCGAGAAAGGCTAGGGAAAGCCTTTGCGAGAGCTCCGAGACCAATCTGGACCCCAGGAAGACACCCGGTGCCCAAGGATTAGGACTTAGAGAAGTCTGGTGCGTGGGCTCCCGCAGCTTGCCGATTTAATCCGGAATCGCAAGAGGACCACGATAAAGGCTAGGGAAAGCCTTTGCGAGAACTTTGAGATCGATCCGGGCCCCAGGAAGACACCTGGTGACTGAGGACTTGGACTTAGTGCTCAGTAGAGAAGTCTGGTGTGCGGGCTCTCGCAGCTTGCCGATACAATCTGGAATCGCAAGAGGACCTCAAGAAAGGCTAGGGAAAGCCTTTGAGAGGACTCCAACTTCGATCTGGACCCCAGGAAGACACCCGGTGCCCAAGGATTAGGACTCAGAGAAGTCCGGTGTGCGGGCTCTCGCAGCTTGCTGATATCATCCGGAATTGCAAGAGGACCTCAAGAGAGGCTAGGGAAAGCCTTTGCAAGAACTCCGAGACCGATCCGGACCCCAGGAAGACACCCGGTGCCTGAGGATTAGGACTTGGAGAAGTCCGGTGCGCGGGCTCTTGCAGCTTGTCGATTCAATCCAGAATCGCAAGAGGACCTCGAGAGAGGCTAGGGAAAGCCTTTGCGAGAACCCTGAGTTCAATCCGGAGCCCCGGAAAACACTCGGTTCCTGAGAATAGTGACCCGGTGACCGACTCCAGTTAATAGATCTAAGACACACAAGAGGTCACATTGTGGCAATCGGGAATGTTATTCCCATTACAGAGACCTCCTTCACTGCGGACACTGCAGCGATCCTACTCCTTTCACTCCACTCCCAACCCTGTTTGGCAGTGCGAAAGCACGGCCCCTCTTACCTAAAAGAGGGAAACATTTCTCTAAAGTACTCAAGGCCCTATTTCAACCCCTGACTCGAACGAGGGTGGTTGGCGGACACCCCACCAAGACTCCTGTCCCCTGCTGCAGCCCACCCCAGACGCCGACTGAGTCTAGCCAGCCCAGAGCGACACTGGGAATTCTAGTAGAAGAAGGTGTGGGCAAAAATCTACTCACAATATATTACTAGTGGGGTTTCATGGCAGAGTAGGAAGATAGGAGAAAAGGGTTGCCAGATCTCAGCCTTGCTACCAAAACAGCTGATACTGGTATATCTGATGAATATTTAACTGTTCATTATTGCTGAAAATAGTTAATCATTTTTATTTGGCAAGAAAATATATTTTTTAAAGATGTAATAATAAATTTTCATGATTGAGATTAAATATTTTGTCTCAATTAGTTAAATTTCTACATTGTTGATAAATGATGTGGCAACATCACAAAGCATGAAAGTGATAGCACCATCTGCTTTGTTGAATGATAGAAGATAGTAACACCATTGCAAATCATACTCTACCATTATAACATGGACCGCAGTATATTATAATGTGGAACTTTCAAACAAGACTGCAGATTTTTGTGCCAGGGTACTAGACAAGTTTCCATACTGTATGTATTCTGTGGTGGAACGACAGAGCATTTTTATGGCGCATGCGCTTTGTATTCAATCGTACTTCATAGCCGCTCTTTCATGAGCTGTCATGGATGCAGTGCGAATTCAAGCGAGACTAGACTACTACACCTCAGAATAGGATAAGGCACAAAGTAGGAAAACATTCAGAGAGAACATTCTTACCGGATATTGTTTCACCTAATGTGCAGTATTGACATATACCGGTGAAAACGTTGGGCGCAAACCTTCTGCCATGAGGAGACAAATAAATTTATGAAAAGCTTGATAGCTTGAATAGTGATCTGATATTTGTTACACGTTTTTAATGTTTCTTCAATCGGCAGGAAAACTTTGGTTTTTCAAAGTTATGTTACTCCCTTATTTTGGGGTATTTTCAGAAATCAAGATAAATATCCTACCAAATTTCCTACACGAATACAGTGTAAGTTGTATTATAATAGCTACAGTACTTACATACTGTATAGTACAGTACCTGTTTGTTTTTACCATATAATTATATGATAATAGAAAGCTTTATTAAAAACAGCCATAACTTCCTTGTTTTCAGATATTTTCGAAAACGGGACTTACACTTTAATGAATTTGGGGTCGCTGAATCCAAATCCGAAATCAGAATCTTTCTATCTTCATTTTCAAGAAAGATAGTTTTTGAGAAAAAGTGGTGACTGGAGAGACGTAGAATCACCATGTGAAAGTGACGATTTGTCCGCTAGTATCTTGATCCAAGCTTGTTTCTGCTTGCCTCAAGGGGAAAAGACGTGACAAAACGAGGTTCCTGGATAGGAGTCACCATGTGAAAGACACAATTTGACTCAATGTACTTCGACAAAAAAACGTGAACACTGTTCAGTGTTCAAGATGCACGTCTCCTATCGTGTGAAAGTAGCCTTAGTCACCCACTTTACACCCCTCCACACCCACTCGACACTGCTGGTCACCCATTTAGCGCAACATTAGATACGTCCTCTGCTTTCTTCTCTGTGGACAAGGATAGCAATACCATTGCTTATCAAACACTGCCATTATAACGTGGACCTCACTATAGTTGGATCACGGAATAAATAAATCCGTGATTTAATAAAATATGTTCAAACTAATAAATAAGTAGTGCTTCTCTACTCTGTGGTTGGATTCACTTGAAAGTTTATGCTGACAGTATAAAGTCAATCTCACCAAACAATTATGACTTCGGTTACATTATAGCTATTCACTTTCCCAACGTAAAATTTTCTGGTAGTTTTTAAAATGTTTTATGCGGAGGCCGTCAGAGAGCACTCCGCAGACCTAGATTGTAGAATAAGTTAGGAAAGTTACAATCTAAAAGGCTGTAAGGACTAAGGAGTAAGTTGATGACAAATCACTATGATAGTGGTTTTTATTAGGAAATGATTATTTTTTGGTCTAAATTGTTAATTTATAATACTATAAGAATAAAGTGGTTAAGTGGATAACTGGTTGTTAATTCTCAATAAGAATCTCATTAAAAATTAACAAACATGTCAGCTGATACATCAGTTTTCAGCAAAATGTATTTGTAAGTACCAAATTAATTCATTCTAACCTAACAAAAGGAATCTTTGTTTTTATACCACTTCATTTTTTTTAAATAAAACTAGCTGTCTCATTTTAAGTCTTATCAATCAACAATATTATTATTATTTGCTATGCAATATATGGGACGATATCAATGTTAAAGCAAAAACGGTTTCGTATCTAGTTAAGGTATGGTAATTTAGGCTTGCCTGACTTCTATGTAGAAGGTATAATATCATATTAATATGTCTATTTAATATAAAACATAGGCTACGGTAACTATTATACCTTAACTTAGTACGAAACCTTTGCAAAATAAGAAGTGCTTCTTTCTGAATAAATTTGCCTACCGTAATTGAAAAACAAATTCACTGATTTCAACTGTAGCCTTCTTTTAACTAATTTATGGGTTCTTGAGCTATATCCTCGAAGGTTTATATGTGAAATTCTTAAATTAGGGTTTAGGCCTATAGCCTATTAGTCAAATTTACGTTTTCATAACCTCTATTTAGTTGTCTCGAGTTCAACTTTATTAGGCCCATATGGGCTGCGGAATCCAATATTGAGACCTGTACACGTCAAATTCTTCTCTATAGTCGTACATCTACTTTGATCAACATAACGTGAATAAGGGACGTTTACATTAGTCAAATTTTCATGTATCAAGTATAAAATGTATGTATTGTGCAAACTAGTTTCAAATTCAAAATTCAAATTTTATTTATTCAAGTAAGTTACAATACATTCTGGTTCATACACGAATCTACAATAAATTACAGTACAACAGCCAATTATGCAGCAAATTTCACATATTATGAAAACTTATTAATTACAATGAAGATTGAATGCAACATTAGAATATTAATAATATAGTATTGTAATATAACTACATAAATCAGCGGTGTTTCAACAATGAATAAATGATAATTTCAATGAATAAATATACACCCCACTATATATTATATGTGTTGGGGTATAAGTAATTAGTTGCTTATTGCGTGTAATAATTACTATTTACAAACTTCATTCACTGATATGGGATTAAATTTTTTTTAATAAAATTAGTAAAAATGTATAATACAAACAAACAAAATTATGGAATTAGTAAATAAATATTAATGTTCTATTGAGGATAATAATAAGAAAGGTTATTTTTAGAAAAATGAAAAACAGTAAAGAGTGGAATGAAGAATAAATAGTTTCAATATTTACAGTCTAACTAAATTTTCACAATTTTCCACTCCAATATCAACCAACCAGGAAAATAAACTTTTCTTGAACCTGTGTCTATTGAATTCTTCCCTAATGTAACTTGGTATTGAATTATAAATTTTTGGTCCCAAATATGTGTAGTTTCTTTGCCCAAATGTAGTGTTCATCCTTGGTACTATTGAATACGTGTTTCTCTGCCTTGTTTGATGGTTATGATCTGCCAGTCTTATGTGTTCGTTGTTTCTCCTCATTCGCGTGATGATAGCCTGGATGTAGAGTTGTCTTACACTCAGTACTTTACTGTCCTTGAAAAGAATGTTCGTGGGGAATTGATTCTCCTTGAAGCCTATTATTTTTAGTATTCGTTTTTGAAGTTTATAGAGCGGTTCAACATGTGTAAAATTCGTAGCTCCCCAGATAATTATGAGGTATCTTAAAATTGATTGCACTAAAGAAAAATAAACAGTTTTTAATGTCTCATAGTTGAGGATTTTACGGAGTTGATAGAATTTGTAGAGAAGCTTCCTGATCCGGGTAATTGATAGATTAATGTGCTTGTCCCATTTGAATTTGTTGTCCACTATTGTTCCTAAATATTTTATTTCATTGACTTGTTGGATTGAAGGGCAATCACACGGGTTGTTGGTGCTTCCACAGTGATGCAGGATTATTGAAGAATCCGGTGGTCTCGTCCGTTCTGTCAGAGAAAAGGCTAAAAATTTCGTTTTTGTTGCATTTACTGTAAGCAAATTTTCTCTCAACCATTTATCGACTTTGATCAATTCTTCCTGTGCCAGATTAAAAACTTCCTCCCAGGTGTTTCCTTCAAATAGTATACACGTATCATCAGCAAAAGCTATTACTCTTCCTCTTATCTTAATTGAACATAGCTCATTTGCATATGCCAAATACAGAATTGGCCCAAGAACTGTTCCTTGGGGAATCCCAAACTTCATCGTTTCCTCTGAACTGAGATGTTCTTCAACTTTGACTTTTTGACGCCGGTCACAGAGGTATGATCTAAACCATGCTAGAGGAACTCCTCTAATTCCCATGGCTTCTAATTTCTTCAGCAGCAAACTGTGATTAACAGTGTCAAAAGCTTTTGCTAGGTCCAGGAACACTGCTGCACATTTTTTGTTATTTTCTAGCTTATCTGTGACAAAATTTGACAATTCTAATACCGCATCTTCTGTACTCCTCCCCTCACGAAAACCAAATTGATTCCTAGATAGTAGGTTGTTTTTTCCATGTAATTCACAAGACGTTTCTTTACCAGTTTTTCCAAAATCTTAGAAATATTGCTTATAAGTGAAATAGGCCTGTAATTGGTGGCATTTGTTTTGTCGCCTCCTTTATGTAATGGTCTAACACATGTCTCTTTCATAGCTTTTGGAAAAATTCCTTTTGACAGACTTAAATTAAATATGTGAATTAATGGTTTTACAATTACATTTTTTATCGACTTCAATGTTCTATTATTGATTCCATCAAGTCCTGGAGCACTGTCATTTCGCAAACTACTAATAGCTTCAAGAAGCTCATCTTCAGTTACTGGGTGAAAGTAGATGGAGTGTAGAGTTCTTGTAACAGGTTTATATTGGGATATGATTTGGTCTAGTGGTTTTCTTAAGGAATCTATTATTGTCTCCGCCATTTCTTCACCTACATTTGTGAAAAAGTTATTCATGTGGTTGAGCACAGTTTCTGGATTTTCCTTTAGATTGAAAATCCTATCATCTATTTTAATAGCATTCAATTCATTTTGTTTTTGATTTAGAGTCAGTAGCATCTTTGATTACTTTCCACATTTTTTTATTATCCTTTCCAGCTTCATACAATTTCTCTCTATAGTATTGGTCCTTTGTTTCATGAATTAAAGCTGTGAGTGTATTCCTATACCGACGATAGAAGTTGATTAAGTTAATGTTGTTTGGGTCTTCCTTTCTTCTTTTGTTGAGTAGATTTCTGGTTCTTATTGCTACTACTATACCTCTGGTGATCCATGGTTTGATGGGTTTGTACTTCTTCTGCCGCCGATGCTGCTTGATATTATTTTGTATATGTTGTCTCAGAGTTGATAAGAAGGTGTCATAAGATGTATCTGGATTATTATCTTCTAAAACATGAATCCACTCCTCATTCAGTAGTTCATTTTTCAAGCCATTAATGTCTATTTTCTCGTTTATTTCATGTGTTCCAGTTTCATTTGCACTATTTCTCGAAATATGTTGCACTCCTAGAATTGTGGTGAAGTGGTCAGTTATTGTTGATTCATAAATGATTGGAAAAAGATTATCTCTGGAGTTGGTAGCAATGTGATCTATGCAAGAAGCAGTTTCTGTTGTAGTTCTGGTTGCTTGTTTAATGCAGAGTCTGAGCCCATGCTCGCTTAGAAGATCGCAGTAGTCATTCAATTGATGATGTGGACGAATTTGAAGGGTGTTAATATTCATGTCTCCGGCACATATGACTTGTTGCCCTCTTAATTCATTCAGGATCGATTCCAAGTCACTCAGGAAATCTGTAATATCATTGAAGGACGGTGATCTGTATATTGCAAGGATGTTCCACTTTTTGTCTGCTGCATCCAACCGAATATGTAGGACATTTGCCTGGTTAATATGTAGCTCAACACATTGTACATTTATACTATCTTTAACATAAACAACTACACCATCATTTTGTAATGGGTTGTTTATGGTGGAAAATACATCATATCCTCGAATGGACTGGAGTACAAATTCAGTCCTAATCCAGCATTCGGTTAGAATAATAACATCAAAAGAAAAATAATGTCGCACAATTGAATCATCAGCTCATCAAAATTTCTTCTGATACTCCTTATATTGAGACAGAAGATGCTCAAATCACAAGAACTCAATGCTGCACAAAGTTGTTGACTGTTATTGATCACTTTATCGTTTATTTCTTCAAAATAATCAAGATCCTCGAAGCTGAGCAAATTTGATAAGTTGTTGTTACTCATTATTTAAACTCTCATTAATCCCTTCCATGTTTCTTTCATTCCAGCTTAAGAGAAACTCTTCACTAACATCCTTTAGTTTTCGAATTAGGGTCAGCACTAAATCTTCTTGCCCTGTTGTGATATATCTGAAGGTTTGTGTGTGTCTGCTCATTGCTACTATTACATGTTGTGTGCTGTTATATATTCCAAGTTGTTTTTTATTGTTCCTTATCAGAACTACATTCTTGTGAGTTAAGCCCTGTGCTTCATGAATTGTATGGACTTTAACTGAAGGGTGAAGTTTTGATTGCAGTTTACAAGAACATAAACTTGAATACACACTACACACAATAAAACTATAAAACAGTCCGAGAAATCCCTCTTAATGATAGCCTAATAGTAATAGCAAAGATTATCGGTCAATGAAAGAACCCCTCCACGTAGAGGCGGTGGGAACTAAAAAACATTAATATAGAAGTAAGAAAAATAATACTATTAAGGCAAAAAGTAAACTGACAAATAATGTAGTAATCTTCCATCAAAACATCCAGCACTTGGAGTCAAGAATAGACTCCCTCATAATCTTATTCTAGGAATTAAAACCGGATATTGTAATAGGAGGTCTTTTAATATTAGCATCCGAAGAACTTGAAACATCTGAATGCAGAAACATTATGGTAAGACAATAAACGTTATTAATGAGGATAAAATCTTTGAAACATGTAGCCTACTATAGAAATAAAAATAGCTAAGAAAAAATACATTGTACCTGGATTGTATAGAACTCTTTCAGAGAATATAGAAGTTTTCCTTGATAAATTGAATAGATTTTCAGTAGAAATTAGCAAAATTATCCAAAATGTTTTAATAGTAAGAGATTTTAATGTGGATGTTTTGAGGGAGGGTAAAAAGAAATCATATTTTATAAAGGCAATGAATATGAATGGATTTAGACATTCTATAGAAATACGTACTAGAATAACTGGAACTTGTGAATCAGCAATCGACAATTTCATTACCAGTCTCAACAAAACTTCTATTTTAGTTGAATGTTTTATAATAGTCCAGTCAATATAGACATGAAAAAGGGGGTGTGCTTGCAATTTATATTGTAGTTCTGATTTTTTAATATATTATTTGGGTACATAAGAGAAGTCTAGAACCAATTTCTTCATGCTAAATTTCCTTGTGCTAGATACAGGATGGCCCAAAAACCTCGTATTTTCTGCTCATTTTCCAGTTTTCAGCTATTTCTGACAAATATCGTAATCGGGCAGAAAAATTCGCTCACGCCTTTTTCTTAGATTTTAAAATTCTGGATAAAATGAGATCATTGAGAACTCTCTATCTCCAATGAGTACTAAGTTATGATTTTTCAAAAATGAGTGAAATTTGAAGAAAAAATAAATTTTGATGGATTTTAGTTTTTGATCAACAATATCTTCCGATTATTACCATTTAGATGTATAATTCATCCCTCTGGGCGTATTTTTGTGCTCTATAATCTGAGATCAGGTAGAGCGCTCTATCTCATATAGATTTCCAGGTACACCTGACAACAATGCTCCTTGTATTGTGTAAAACACCTCATTTTAAGATTCAACCATCATCACCAACTACATTGTCCTCACATTGATATTTTGCACGATGACATGAGTTCATGTGATTATGTTCTATGAGAATCAACCGGTAGATGCACTTCATTTCAGTATTTCCTAGTCGAGAGGCGCGCTTAAGGACAACTCAAGGATCAAAATTTCAAACACTAATAACTTTTGACACAATGCTCATATTTCATCGTACTACACTTACTACACTTCATTCTTCTCAGCTCGTCAAGGCGGTCCAAAATCGTGCATCATACGTCGAATTCGGTCGAAAAATGGAAAATTTATTGTTGAGTGTACTTAAGCCCATATTCCAATACACAAAAAATGGCAAATTTCTATATTCAAAGCTGTGTATCTCGCTAACCCCTTATTATAAAAATCATTACTTGGTCTTGAAATGTACAATAGAATTCTCTTTTACATCTGCTGTAAACGATTCATAAAAAAATATGTTCGTAAAGTGATATTTGATTGTTTAAAAAAATCCGGAAATTGTAGATATTTTCCCCATATTAACGGTTTTGGCAGTTCTATGATAGGGAAAAGTGACTCAAGATGTATTTTAGGCAACTGAGCTCGTAGAGGATGAATTTATCTACAATTTGGAATCAATCGTGAGTTTCTATGATGTATCAGACTCGTTTTAGAAACTCTTGATCAACAGTAAAATCACGAAAAAAATGTAAAAACTGAAATCGCCATTTTTTAAATCTCCTGTAACTTTTGAATTGTATTGAAATCGAAAGTATTATTTATTGGAGTGAGTAGAGGGGGACAATTTTCACAACCTCACTAGATTTGGAAATTTTATCATAAGTATTTCACAAGACATGCAGCTTTGAATATAGAAATTGGCCATTTTTTGTGTATTGGAATATGTAGCCTACACTTGTTAATAAATTTTTCATTTTTCGACCGAATTTGACTTATGATGCATGATTTTGGACCGCCTTGACGAGCTGAGAAGAATGAAATGTAGTACGATGAAATCTGAGCATTGTGTCAAAAGCTATTAGTGTTTGAAATTTTGATCCTTGAGGTGTCATTAAGCGCGCCTCTCGACTAAGAAATACTGGAATGAATGAAGTGCATCTAACGGGTGATTCTTATAGAACATGAACTTTTCTCATCGTGCGAAATATCAATGTGAGGACAATGTAGTTGGTGATGATTGTTGAAGCTGAAAATGAGGTGTTTTACACAATACAAGGAGCATTGTTGTCAGGTGTACCTGGAAATCTATATGAGATAGAGCGCTCTACCTGATCTCAGATTATAGAGCACAAAAATACGCCCAGAGGGATTTTGAGTTATACATCTAAATGGTAACAATCGGAAGATATTGTTGATCAAAGATTAAAATTCATCAAAATTTATTTTTTCTTCAAATTTCACTTATTTTTGAAAAATATAACTTAGTACTCATTGGAGATAGAGAGTTCTCAATGATCTCATTTTATCCAGAATTTTATAATCTAAGAAAAAGGCGTGAGCGAATTTTTCTGCCCGATTACGATATTTGTCAGAAATAGCTGAAAACTGGAAAATGAGCAGAAAATACGAGGTTTTTGGGCCATCCTGTATCTAGCACAAGGAAATTTAGCATGAAGAAATTGGTTCTAGACTTCTCTTATGTACCCAAATAATATATTAAAAAATCAGAACTACAATATAAATTGCATGCACCGATGTCAATGTCTATATTGACTGGACTTGAACAGCACCATTAGACCACGATGGACAAATTTTTCATATTTTAAACACAAATAATAGGTGTGAAAGTTTAAGGACTACAACAATGGGTAGGAAGTATGGGAAGACCTAAATTCAGCGCTTTATAAATGATCTAGATAAGTCACTGAATTTATCAGAGTCCTGTAGAAAACAAATTTTCATACGTTAACAATTCGCTCAAATATTATTTTGATCTGCACTTTTCTTTTGGTAGAAAGAGCGAAACAAAGTAGTAATAAGTAGATTGATAATATTAGATTGTCGACGATCATGAAAGGCTTGAAATGCATCAGGGATACCGGATACAGGAAAGTCCAAAGTATATAGCCTAAACTTGAATAAACTATAAAGCACATAAAAAGCATCTACAAAGAATTATGCTCTATAAAAAAATAAGAATTATATTGCCTTAAAGTTACAAAATTCAGCAAATTTAAACAGAACAATATGGCAAATAGTCAACAATGAAATAAGAAACTAAAAGGACAAGAAAGTTATTAGTATTAATTGTACTTAAAGAGAATGGTATAGACATAGATGATCCGTATAACATTTCAAAAATTTGAAACAATAATTTCGAGGTTGACACTCATGTCATGCCTTATCTAATTACCAAAAGTGTCGTAACAGATGATAAAAATGAAAAAGTTACAAAATTAACATTTAGATGCAATACAATTGAAGAGAAGGCCTTGAGTAAAATAATAGATTCGATAAAACCAAAGTGGTCAGCCGGTTATGATAACATACCAATAAAAATAATCAAGGATGCTAAGTCATGACTCATCAAACCTCTTGCACGTAATCAATGCATCAATTATAACTGGAGTGTTCCCAAACGAAAGAAAAATATCAAAAGTAATACCAGCATTATAAGAAAGGAGATCCATCTGATCTTCTCAACTATAGACCTTTGGCCATTCAACCCGCCCCATCTAAAATATTTGAAAAGTGTGTACTAGTTCAGTTAATTGATTATTTTGAAACTAATGGTATACTCGATAAAGAACAACATGCCTATAGAAAAAACAGGTCAACGATTACGGCTTTGATAGAGTACATAGAAAACATTTTAGAAAACTTGGATGAGGAATACTGTAGGAGCATTCCTGGATTTAACCAAAGCATTTGACAGTGTAATTATTATTAAATAAAGTTCAAAATTACAGAATTAGAAGTTGAGATCTAAGTTGGATAAAGTCATATTTAGAAGGACGGTAGCAGTATGTAAATATAAAGTATACAAGCAATAACAACCAGTACAATATTGGATCAAACCTAAAATATAATAACTTTTCTGTACCACAAGAATCGGTATTGGGTCCATTTTTGTATCTGTGATACTCAGGGGGGTTGCCTAAATATATGTGCGATTTAGTTGAAAATAGTAAACTATGTTTTTACGCTGACGATAGAAGTCTGTGCATTGCTGATAAGCACTGGAACACAACATAAATTCAATGTAACAATTCTATATAATTTACTAAAAAGTACCTCTAAGTATCTGCTACTTAACGATAACAAAACCAGATTCCTCCATTTTACTAGTAGAAATTCAGAGGTAAAACAACTAAATTCCGGAAATAATAAAGAAGAAATTAAATTTTTAGGTCTATATCTTGAAAACACACTTAGTTCGTCCGTTCACATAAAAAACATGTAAAAAATTAAGCTCAGGAATTTTCGCGCTGAGACAACTAGCAAAAATTTCCAACCTTAGTTTAGTAGAAATGTTAAAAGCAGTGTACTTTGCAACGATCCATTCCCACATTTTTATATGGAATTGAAATATTTGGAGGAACAAGCATCTAAAACTTGAATAAAATACCCCTATTACAAAAAGAAGCAATAAGAATAATTCTAAATCGTAATAGAGAACAATCAGTCAGGCCATTTTCAGTGAGTTGAAGTTCATGACGGTGAACAGGCTGTACATTTATAGGACAATATTATATGTAAAAACTATCGAATCTAAATTCCCACAGCAATTAGATATACGTAATTACAACACTAGAAATAAAAATAATTTTACAATAAAAACACAATTAGGAAAAATATAAACAAAGTCCAACGTACATGATAATAAAATGTATTGGTTGTCTACCAGGTTGCATAAGGCATTAACGCGTGATAGTTCAAAATCAAGGAATTGTTGAGAGCATTAATTTGATAGAGTTAGCATACTACCATAGAGAAACGATAGCATAAGTAGATATCCCATGGTATAGGGCGTTTATGTCGCAACTTTTACTGTTATCACAAGCCGATAGTTCACGTACTTCTTTCCCATGCAGCTGTGTGACGCCGGTAGTCTCTCAAATTGTGCCGTTCTTACACTCTCACCCCAACAAAACAGTAAAAATTTACAATAATCGACAGTAATCGGCTTGAGATAACAGTAAAAGTTGCGACATAAATTCCCTATACCATGGGATATCTACTTACGCTATTGTTTCTCTATGATACTACATTATAAGCGAGTTTACTGTAAAAAATGATTTTTTTCAGCTTTTAGTTAGTTTTAGTTTTGACGTATTCATGTAGCCTACATTTTTCATGTATGTTTTGAAAATAAATGATTGCTTGATAATTACACTATACCAATGTAGACCCTTCTTCAAGTTTTGTAAATGTTGAACATGTTTGACTTGATTCAACTTGAATCATGAAGGTACAATCCAACCTACAACAAAGAAAATGAGATAAAAACAGTTGTCAGTCAATGTAGAATATATAAAAACCAACCAGATATATTAAATTATCCAATATAATGAATTTATAAGTAATGTGCTCCAATCGCGGCGGCGGCTTCAGCCGCGCGTCTCGAGTCATTGCTAAGAAATTGCACATTTAGCTATTATTGAAGAGTTTGGTTTTTTAACAAAAGAAGAGGCAAATTAACACGCGCTTGCCTTTTTCCAACCTTACACGCTAGTTTTAATAATAGGAATACCTTATTCAAATATTTTGGTGGGCCTAACCTAAAATCTCTGAAAAAATAATATAAGTCGCTATGCTGATGACCCCGGTATAAAGTAACTCCTACTTTTTAAGCTACCTGAGACGAATTAACTATTTCTCTATGATGTTACACTATGGCATCTGGCCCGTATATCGTTGGGACAGCAGGGAGAAAGCAGCTGGACATAAAGCCTGGAGTCCAGAAACTATAAAATCGGGAGTCCGTAATGAAAGCATTGAGAATCAATGCCCGCGACTCGCTCCGTCTTTTGGTGTCCCAGCTTGGTGTTCTTATTTAATACGGCCTAATAGTTATTTGTTGGAAGAAATTATTTTTGTTTAATAATTAATAATCAAGAGTATGATTAGTTTGGTGTTGATTGGTCAATTTAGAGTTTACTTGAAAATTCAATATTAATTACATGCACTGCAATTTCTCTGTGTGGACGCAAACGTATCCCCACCACAAATAGATAATATTCCCCTCAATAAATTATCCAAATACAAGTACCTTGGCACCATAATAACTAATGAATCGAACACCAAAGAAGACGTGGAAGGGTGACAAAAGTGGAGAGCTCTGACTGGGGTGCTCAGTGACTCGAAAATGCCTGTTCGCATCAAAGGCAATATATACAAGAGAGTAGTTCTACTCGCCCTTCTGTATGGTGCGGAATGTTGGTCGATGTGCAAGCAAGAGGAACAGAAGATGCACTGTACAGGTGTACAGAGATGCAAATGCTGAGGTGGGCTGGAGTGGTGACCCTGATGGACAAGGCTCGGAATGAATACATCCGTGGCACATTCAAGGTTGCACCAATACAGGCGAAGATGTGCGAGAGTCGACTTGGATGGTTTGGCCATGTGATGCGCAGAGACAATGACCACATTACTAAAAGGGCGATAATTAGCACTGCTAAGGGTAAAAGAGGCCGTGGTCGCCCCCCTACGACTTGGGCAAGCACAATATGTAGAGATATGAAGACGATTGGCGTAAACCTGGAAGTGACAAAAGACAGAAGAATGGCGCAAATTGATTTGGAGAGCCGACCCTAAATGATACAGGGAAAAGGCTAGGATGATGATGATGATAATGACGCTGAATTACTTCAAGAGTTACAGTTTCAAACCATCCATTTCTAAACCTAATGAGTAACTTTGGCTCTCCCCAACCTCTCTATTATGATATAGTATTATTAGTTTAGTAAACACAGTACAGTAGAGCACCGTTTATCCAGACGTCCGCTGGATGATATAAAATATCAATCGCCTAAAAACCTAACCTAATCTGTATTTCAAGTGGCTAATTGGTCTGCCGCAATCAACGTGCAGTACATTATTTTAACCAATAAAAGATTTGAGTTCATGTACCTTATTGAATTACACAATATTGTGTCTATTCGAAATAGATCTAGAATTTGAATGAAAAGAAGAGTGTATAAGTCATATTGCATACTGCACGTACTACTAAGTACTGTGGAACAGAATGCAAAGTTTCTACTCTTGAGAGCATGGCATAAATCGAGTTATAATCGACTATCCAGATTATCAGTTATCCGGAAACTGTCATGCATCAATTATTCCGTATAATCGGCGTTCTGCTGTATTAATTTTAGTGACCAAATGGTAACGCTAGGATGAAATGGGTCATTGGTTGTTATTGATTTTAGTTGCATTTAAACTTACGGTTGCCATTTCAAGTTATCTTTGCTGCAGGGTGCCTTCGGCACAACCTCAACTACCCATTTAGCTAAATGATCTTTCTGAATGTAGGTCAACTTTACGATCACCTTCATGTCCACACCCAGTGGCAAATATGTATTGTGTTTTTGGGGTGCTGTATACGTCGATTGTATACTGCCATGCTACCAATTTTCCTTAATCGGTTGGATAGCATTTAACACCTATTAACCTAAGGATAGTTGTCGGCTCCAATGTAATAGATTCTTGATAAACTATGAATGGATCTATCGCCTATGAATGAGAAATCCAGTTTTCAGAGCAAATGAACTTATAATCTTCAGATGAATTTTTGCAAAATATTATACAAATAGACAAAGAATTATATCTTATAAGCCTAAGTTCTAGAGTTACTACAACTAAAATACTTATCTAGTTTACAGTTGAAAAACAGTGGCTATTGGCTTGTATACACACAAAACAAATTATATGGACAAAATAGAACACTATAAACTGTTTAAAACTCAATTTAAAACATTAATAAATTCACTTAAACAGACAATTATTTAGAGAGCACCAAATTGCAACACACACCAGCCAGCCATGTTTTAGAGAGAAAGAACAGGAAAAGCTACAAGTCAGAACAGAGAGACCTCCACGTTACAGACACGTCACCAAAAAAATTATAAATTACAAGTTTAGAATTCACATTTTATATTTGTTCTCAATAAAACTTTATTTTGAAACTATTATTTCAAACTTTCATATATCATCTCTATTTAACTAGACCATTTATCTTTTTAATTCTGTCAACCCAGCCTCGGTGACACCATGGAACAATGCAACAATCATTTACGATAATAAATTCTCCGTCAAAAAGTTTGTCCGTCTATCGATAACTCTGATATTTACTATAAAGTTCCATAGATCTTGAATTGAAAATTCGATTCCAATGTGAGAAAAAATGTAATATTACAAATATCCCCCTCTTGACATAAAAAAATTTTACTGTTTGAAAATTTAAAGAAAAAAAATTTACATTGACCCTAATGAAAATTTTGAATTGTAAATTCGAGAACAGTAACAATTTTTTTTATAAAAACATTACATGTCAACTATAATTGAAAATTATTATAAAAATTCATCAATAGCATTTGTTATATGTTTCCAAACAATATTTCAAAGTATAGAATATCAAAATTACTTTTGATTTAGCTTTATAATTTAAAGGAAAATATCTCAACAGAAAGTTTAATATGTAAAGAATAGTTTTTTTTTTTGAAATTGCAAATAAATTTAATAGATAGAAAAATTCAATTTTTATTGCATAGAAGAAATTAGTATGTTGAATGAAAAATGTATTATTATTATTTATTTATTTATTTATTTATTTATTTTTTTTTTTTTTTAATGAATTGATGAATTGTTACATTTAATTTTCACATAAAATTTCAATAAATCAAAAAATGTTCATTTCTTTCACTATTGACACGGTTGATTTTATCAATGCACATTTTGGAAAACAGTCCGTTAAGGCACTCAGTATGATTTTCAGTTAAGTGTGACTCCAATGTGATGACGTTAGTGTTGGGCTGATCTGGATGCACATAGTGTTGGGCTGATACTTGTAGTCGACTGATGCATATCAAACTCGATACAGGTGACATCTTAGTTAGCATTGCCTCATGCTTGTAGTAGACGGCTGCATACCAAACTCGATACAGGTGACATCTCAGTTAGCATTGCTTCATGCTTGTAGTAGACGGCTGCATTCCAAATTCGATACAGAGTCACGTAAATTTTGTATCATATTTGTAATTATACAATGTACATTTCAGGCTTGAAATGACAATGTAATTCGTTTTTTGGAAAAGAGATAGACGCTGCATACAGGATTAATTTAGGTGAGGATTAATTTAGGTAAGGTTTGGTTTTTTGATACTTTCAGTGTTCAAGGTTTAGAGTTCTGCATACAGGAATAATTTAGGAGAGGATTTTTTTTTTTTTTGAATCAATTCTTTCATGATACTGTGACTGTTATTTTGAATTCAAAGTTGCAAATGTGAACATGGATGGCAATTACCTCCAGGTAATGTAGTAGTGTTGAAGTTTGAGATACAAAGTCAGCAATAAGCGTTGGCATTGCTATTGGCGTATGCTTTGGTGTCGGCATTGGCATCGGCGTTGATATTGGCATTAGCATTGGCACAGGCATTGGCATTGGCGCAGGCATCAGCGTAGATTTTGGCATTGGTATCAGCATTGGCGCAGGCATAGGCATTGGCACAGGCATCGGCATTAGCATTGGCGCAGGCATTGGCATTGGCGCAGGCATCGGCGTAGATTTTGGCATTGGCATCAGCATTGGCGCAGGCATAGGCATTGGCGCAGGCATCGGCGTAGATTTTGGCATTGGTATCAGCATTGGCGCAGGCATTGGCATCGGCGTAGATTTTGGCGTAGTTATTGGTGTTGATATTGGTGTAGATATTAGTGTAGGCCTCAGCGTAGATTTTGGCGTAGTTATTGGCGTAGATATTAGTGTAGATATTGGCGTAGTTATTGGCGTAGCTATTAGTGTAGGCATCAGCGTAGATTTAGGCGTAGTTGAGTCACACTAGTTCGAAAATCACCCAAATGTTCTTAACACTCTTCATGGCGTTCACTTGTTGTCGATTTCGAGATTCACATGATAATTATTTCAATGTTAATGTCTGTGCTGTACCTGTTATCTTAAAATGCTTATAAACTAAGAAGTAAATCTTGATTAGGCTATCAATACAATCTAATACACATGATAATTATTTTTAAGTATATATAAAATTGAAATTTGTTAACATCCTATTATACAGTCAGCAATACATAAATTGTGAAATATGGAGATATCAATTACAAATTTTCACTAAAAAAAATTTCATTTCCATCTATTCACTGTTCAAATATCAAAATTTAATCCATTCTTCAAAACAGAAATAGAATTTCATAACACCCTGTATCATTATCAAAATTGTAAAAAACATCAGATCATCACAACAAAAATTAATTTTAATATATATTTCAATAATTTCAGACAATTGGTCTTCTATTCACAATCATTTCATAATATATCTGCATTTCATTATCATTTAGTATAACATTTCATTTATAGCAAGTTCATTTCACATTTATGATTTATCATTCAGGGTTTCAAAATTATTTAGTTTTAATTTTGTGTTCAAAAATTGTATAAAAAGCAAATTATTTAATATTATTAATCATCGTTTGTCGGATACTATAGTTTATTTCGACTTTTCAATGTTCTGAACACAAGCTACATTTCATGACAAAACTTTACTATCAATCATTAAACAAGAAATCATTCAAAACATCAATAATATTTTGCTTCAAAGGCAATCAATATTCATACGTAATCATCATTTTGCATCTATGGCAATCAACATTATTAATCATTATTTTGCATCTATGGCAATCAACATAAGTAATCAACACAAAAAATATTATCTCATTACTGCCTCTCTAAGTCATAACCACTGTTATTCCTTCTTTAGGCAATAATGGGTTTCCATCTCAAAAAACAATCACATACCAGCAAAATTCTAATCAACAAACCCCACTAAAAATTCTACATACACTCCAGCATCCATTTCAAACGATAATCAATCATATCAAAATTTATAGAACAAACAATTTTTTTTTTTTAATTTAGAAAAAGACATCAATCACAAAAACTTATTTCAATTAATAATATAACAAAACGTTTTTATTCAATGAAAACATTATTATTCAAGTTAACTTTCATTAATACATCACATATATATGGCTACACAATTCATTAATACTTTCAAATTTTGAAGTTTATTTATTATAACAAAAGAATTTATACATAAGAATAGATTTCAGCATGTTCTAAATTGAACCATTTATTTTTTAAAATAATTTAAAATTTAAAGACTGTATAATAAGTACAAACATTTCAAGATTACAATACAAAGATGATCAAGATGGATAATGGGTAAATAAGTTCCCTAAAAAATACAAACAAGAGAAAAAGAAAACTGGGTAAATAAATTTCCTAAAACAATACAAAGAAGAGAAAGATTAATTAGAGCCTATCCTACATGTCAGTACTGAACTTTCATGAGGAAGTATATTTAATAAAATATACTACTATGGAATTTTGTAAATTCCAAGTATGACTCTAATTTGTTATAATTGTGAGCTATCACTCCCACAAAAACAACTGGTGAAGGAAAAAAAATGTTGACTATTGTGACTGGGTGGAGAGTTCCTAGATGTCTGTAAGGCAATGTGATAGCAGACTCTAGTATCGGACCACAAGAACAAAAGTATGCAAAAGTTTTTTACAAACATTTGATGTTGCAGTCTTAAGGTTTTTATATCGCAAACAAGTAGGTCAGATAATCGAGTCCAGCCGTATGTGGTTCACGCCCACACCTCTAAAAGAATCACACCTACTTGTCTACCAAAAATCCAAAGTATTGGACAGCAAAAAAAAAAAATAAAATGCAAAATGGGTTAAAAGCCCAGAAGAAAACTATAACCTAATTACATATGGCTTATGGCACGATATGCAATGAAAGATGAGAACATGGGACAAAATTTGCTCTGAAAAACCTAGTTACCTAATATGATACCTGAAAAAAATTAGACATGATTAAAATATGTAATACATAATGAAAAAATATACCACAAGCAAACAATTCTTTACACTACAATGGATAGATTTTAGAAAAGTTAAGTTTTATCAACAATTTAAAGATTAGGAAAATAAGCTACTATTTTAACTTCCAAAATTATTTCAGAAAAAAAATACAACTTTAAATGACTATGGACAAGATTGGTTAAGATATGCATCATAGAAGAATTTTACTGAACATTACACAAAGACAGGAAAGAATCGAAATTTGAAAAGATTAAGGGCCAAGAAAAATAGGCTACAGGAAAGAAAAAGATACAATTATGGACTCTTACCATACATAGTATTTACGGTCATTGCTATTCTGAATCCCGGCATGACACAGGATTCCTAATCATTGTGTGTTGGGGAATACCCTTTCATCATGTGATTCACTGTCATCATCTTGTAAGTAAGCAACTTGAAACACCCTTTGAATACTAATATATCAATGGAGACTTTGTGCTTTGTTTTCTTCAAGAACATAATTTTATACATGGGTTCATTTGTTTCAACAAAGCCATTTTGCTTACAAAAGTTAGTCATGTTCACTTGAGAATGCATAGCATACACTTTTTCAATTCTCAGTTGAAAGTTGAACTCATCAACTTGACTCAAAGCAACATTCATTTTGTTTACATTATTCCTAACCTCCACAGAAACCTGTCTCATGTAATCATTCACTTTGTTCATAGTTTTCCTAACCTTCAATGTAGCAATATTACTTTCATGATAGTTGACTTTCAGTGAAGACAACTCCCTACCTACTTCTTTACTCAATTCTACTATCTCATTAAGGTTGACTTTTTCAACAACAGTAACTAGGCCTACATTGTCAGAAACTTGAATGAGTTGATCTTGTATCTTAACACTACTATTATCCTGCTTCAATTTGTTTTCATCTTCCTGATTATCACTCAATGTTTCATGTGCATTTTTCAATAGAAGGTTTATACTAACCTGCTCTAGTCTAATGCTAGCAAATTCTTGCTTCATATCATCAAACCTAGCATTAAACTTAGCATTTTGCTCTTGTTTAAAATTATCAAATATTTGTGTTAAGGCAGCTATTAACTCATCATCATTTTTAATATTTTTCATATTGTATGCCATTTTGCTAGTCTGCACAGATAATATATTCATTAGGACTTGATCTCTCTTGAACCGACTTCCCATTCAGCAGTATACCATTCATAACCTATCAAGATATCTATCCTACTAATAATTTTTTATAACCAGGGATTTCATGGTGTACCATTTGGGACATATTTATTTTGTAATTCGGTCCCACCACAGGGGTAACATTTGCCGTGCTACCAATTTTTCCCTTAATCGGCTGGATAGCATTTAACACCTATTAACCTAAGGATAGTTGTCGGCTCCAATGTAATAGATTCTTGATAAACTATGAATGGATCTATCGCCTATGAATGAGAAATCCAGTTTTCAGAGCAAATGAACTTATAATCTTCAGATGAATTTTTGCAAAATATTATACAAATAGACAAAGAATTATATCTTATAAGCCTAAGTTCTAGAGTTACTACGAACTAAAATACTTATCTAGTTTACAGTTGAAAAAACAGTGGCTATTGGCTTGTATACACACAAAACAAATTATATGGACAAAATAGAACACTATAAACTGTTTAAAACTCAATTTAAAACATTAATAAATTCACTTAAACAGACAATTATTTAGAGAGCACCAAATTGCAACACACACCAGCCAGCCATGTTTTAGAGAGAAAGAACAGGAAAAGCTACAAGTCAGAACAGAGAGACCTCCACGTTACAGACACGTCACCAAAAAAATTATAAATTACAAGTTTAGAATTCACATTTTATATTTGTTCTCAATAAAACTTTATTTTGAAACTATTATTTCAAACTTTCATATATCATCTCTATTTAACTAAACCATTTATCTTTTTAATTCTGTCAACCCAGCCTCGGTGACACCATGGAACAATGCAACAATCATTTACGATAATAAATTCTCCGTCAAAAAGTTTGTCCGTCTATCGATAACTCTGATATTTACTATAAAGTTCCATAGATCTCGAATTGAAAATTCGATTCCAATGTGAGAAAAAATGTAATATTACAATACGAATAGTCCCAATATTTCTAATGCCATCTTAATTTCCGGTCCATTTCAACATATTTAGTATTATTCCTGTTATTGAATGTCTTGGAAATAGTTTTGCTTTTACTTTTAGGGATCAAGTCAGTGTAGCGTCCCTTATTTTTCTTTCCCTCCGGAACAAAGGAAGCTTGAGATGATCTTTATTAAAATATGTCTTTAGGAACAGTCTTGTCGCCGATTCTCTTCCTAATCTACATTAATGATCTTCTCAAGTTAGAATTAAGAAATGGTGTCTCAATCGCTTTTGCTGATGACACCTCAATGTTATTCAGTGAAACGAATTGGGAGGATACTAAAAAGCAGCATAATCCGGACTTAAAATAGTAAAATCCTGGTTTGATGAGCATATATTAACATTGAACATAAAAAAAGTAATTTCATGTCTTTCTCCCCAAATTCTATAGGCCAGCCGCAAGGTTTCGATTTCATTAAAATCCATAATGTAAATTGCAACGATTCTGATTGGATGAATTGTACATGCTCAAAGCTTAATAGAGAACATCATGTTAAATATTTGGGTGTAATGATTGATCAACATTTGCGTTGGGATGTTCACATCAATGATACATGTATCAAACTCAGACATTGAATAAGTAAATTTCGTAATATCAGCCAAGTTAGTAATAGAAAAATCTCAAGACTCATATATTTTGCCTACATTCAATCATTTCTGCAATATGGAATAAAAATTTTGGGTGGAATATACTCAAACCACTTGGAAAAACTTTTTGTAATTCAAAAACACCTTATAAGAGCTATATTGGGAAAACCCAGACTCTATCCAAGGTAGTACCTGTTTAGCCTAGTTGATGAGCTAGATGTTTCAACTGTCAGGCAGCTTTACATAAAAAATTTTATCATCTACATAAATAAACATATTAATCTTTTCAACCAGCGTGTTTCACCGTATAACCTCCGTCCCTCATCTATTACTTTTCAAATTACAGATATTATTTTATCAATTTGTAGAAAACAATTTTTATATCAGGTATCAAAGCTCATCAACGTTATTCCTAACCATTTATCACTAGTAAATTAAATAGAAAACTGCTAATTGAAATTCATACATGGATAATCTCGAGCAATGTAATTTTGGCAATGTAATTTCCTCATAGCTTAGTATAAAGACTTCTCATGTTTTTTTATGTAATTTTCAACTATTCTTTACTTTCCCCTATGCCTTCACTCTGTTCTTTCTCTTCCCTTCCTCGCTCAGTTTTTCTTTTCCCTATTTCTTAATAATATCCCATTATTATTTTCTTGTACTGTTAAGCATTAACACTCGGCCTCTGCGCTCAGGTTCCTCGAACCTTGCAGGGACTTCCGGTTTTTAATATAGTTATGTATAACCCTATTAATAATATTTTTCTTTTTCATTTTATATTGTACTTTACTTTTTTCATTTATAACCATTTTTGTCATTGTAATTATGTTTTTGGGACAAATCAAGATTTGATTTGATTTGATGTCTTCAATAAAAGTTGAATCTGTGTCATAGACTAGGATTTTTTATGTTTTACTGATGATTTGATTAGCTTAACAGCTTATCACCATTTTATATTAATTTGGCTGGTTTGGTTTAATATTCATTTTAATCAATTGAAACAAGTACCGGTACTATTGATCTATCTGATTTTTTATTGGCAATTTTTATCTTCAGCCATCAATTCGAATCATTAAAACAATCGAAATCATTTTCTATGAGTACCTCTATAAGTAGGTAGGTTTTTGCTTCATCAACTGCTGGCTAATAGAAATTGCTAGTCTTATTTACTGTCATTGACATCACTTTCAAAACAGCAATTTTGTTTGCCTATGCATCAATCTCTGTGTCTGTTGAATGAAAAAGACTAAGAAATTGTGAAAAATCCTCAGTACAACCTACCTGATATCAAGACAATTTCAAATTTACCTAAAATTGTATGTGAGTAAACTGTGATTAAAACTGTGTCTGTGTTGCTTTTGAGCTGGACTTGAAATAAGGGTCGCGAGATACCTCAGTACAACCTACCTGATATCAAGACGATTTCAAATCTACCTAAAATTGTATGTTATCTATTCTGAAGAGTTCACTGAAAATGAAGGACAGAAAATCAAAATGTTAACATTAATTTAAAATGTTGATTGTTCTAATAGGTACTGAAATAGTGAAATATCATGTAGAATTTGACCATGAGTCCAATACAATGTAATTGATTGAAATATTTCACAAAACATACTACTCTAATTTGAATATTACCAACTAGCCTGCTCCTGTGTTTTCAACTGTAATATTTTTTGATGTGCGAAAAAACTACAAGTGCTCTGCTAGTGTCTTATATTTGACGGTTTGTTGTGTGTGTAGGATCCGCTCCCATCTGTTATGTTGACAACAGTTCCAGTACGCCGACATCATGACACCGGACAAAGCTGGACATCCACTGCAGACGGTTTACAAAGTGAAGCGAAGTGCTCTAGATGCTGCCTTAAAATTGATAGAAGATGCAAAAAAATCAAAGATGTCACCAAGGAAACGTTGGAAGGCTTCGGAGAAAATTTCCAATAGTAAATATTCATTGTGTATGAACAAGAAATTCAGTGATATGCGTTCGCTTAATGATTGTGAGCTGTTAGTTGAAGAAATGCGTTTGGCATTTTGTAGATGGGACTGGAATCGTGTTGCTGATTTATTAGTATTTGCGGCTAAAAGCAAAGACCAGTCGCTGTTGAGCTATGCAAAGGTTTGTTTCCCAGTGCTTGTGACGCAACACCCCATGCTTAGTTCTCAGGGAAGAAATCGAATTGAAGAGGCAATGCTTGCTGCTGGGGTTGAGGATCCTACTGATTTTACCGACAAGATTTTTACTGTTTTCGATGACGAGGTCGATGAAAACTTCGTTCAGGAAGTGATCAGCAAAATGTTTTCAACCAGGCTACGGAAACGGAGATCTTTTAGAAAACCTGAAGAAGAAATTATAGATGATGATGATGGTGACGATGATGATGATAGTGAGATTGAGAGACTCGTCTATGATGATGATGACGATGATGATGATGACGAGGGAGAAGAAGAATACGGGTTTGAAAGTGAGAATGGAGAAGAAATTAGAGTTGAGAATGAAGAAGATGGAAATGAGCAGGAAAAAGACGGAGTTGAGAATGGAAAGGAAAAAGACGAAGTTGAGAATGGAAAGGAAGAAGAAGACAGTGAAGAAGATGCTCACAGTCACAGGTTGAAAGGTAATAGAATTGAGTGTGTTCGTGTACTTAATCAAGAAGATTATATTTTAGGAAATGACAACTGTGATGAAAAAGATGACTTTTGGTGAATATCTTGTGAATTAAAAAGTGAGAATTATAAAGTGAAGACTCATTTTGCTTGGATCATTTACTATGCTTACAAATATTTGCGGATTTTCAAACTAAATATTTAGTACCTTAAAATAATATCCATTCCATTAGTCGAATTGGCATGAACCTTCTTCCTATCAAAACAATATAGATCCTGCAAAGTTTCTGTTTTTCCCATAATTGGTATTGAATTTTAAGATGTGTAGCCTACCATATTTGACTCTATTTAATGTCTGATAATTCTTTAACAAGCAGAACCTTTTTTTATGTCAACTATGTCTTATTTTCTCCTGTACGTGATGTATCTGTCTTGTATGAAATGATTGTGTAAAACATTATATATATATATACATAGGGTGATTCATTATTATGGTAAAATATTTTAATACGTGATAGTAGAGGTAGAAATAAGAAAAAAGTTCATATAAACATATATCCATAAATGCTTAATAAGCGAGCTATACAGGGTGGAAGATTCAGCCCGGAATTCAGTTCCTCTGGTGAAATATAATGATGCTGAATTGTTTGGGGACTAGTTTTTGAAAAACTTATGCTGGATTCATATGGGAAAATATCTGAAAAATTGAATAAAACTTGTCTGGAAGCTGTAATGTGAGTAGTTTTTGAGAAAAAAGTTGAAATATGCAAAAAATCTAAGTAGAAGAACATAGACTTCTACGTTTGATGCCCAATAACTTTCTTTAATGACCAGTAAACAAATAATTCTTTGCAATAAAAATTGTAGAGAATTTAATTCTGAAAAGAATTATGTAAGCTGTGTAAACTAAATTGAAATAAAAGTTGAATAAAATGTATTCTTATGTAGTACATTACACTACAAAAATTTGCTGTTTTACGAGGAGAGAACTAATAACTCAAAGGTTGTAGCTGATTGCAAATAAAACATGGATTTTAATAACAGCTGTTCCAAAACAGCTGATTCATTATGTTTTAAATAAGAAAATATTTAAAAGAAATTATCACCTGAAAATTATTTTCAGAAATATTTTAGCTCACTGTTGAACAGAAAAAACAAACTGTAAGTTAGGCCTACTGTAACCGCGCTGTGTTTTTTGTTTAATCTATTAACCAGTTATTAGTAACCATTCCACTTTGCTTTTGTGTTGTGTTAACTTTTGAAAAATGGCAGGTAATCTTAGACATTATTCATACTCTGAATTAGCTGACATGCATTAAATGTATGGAATGGGACCCAACTGTAATAGTACTGAAGCAAGACGTTTGTATCAAGAGAACTTTCCTAACCGAGTATGTCCAAGTTCAAGGTTTTTTGCCACTATTCATCAACGTCTGACTGAGACAGATCCTTTGATATCCAAAGAGCACATTTATGCAGGCAGACCCCGATCTACTATGACTGTTGAGTTAGAAGAACAAGTTCTTAATGAAATTTATGAACAACCAGAGAAGAGCACGAGAGAATTGTCAGTGCAGTTTAATGTGAATCAATCCATTATTTGAAGGATACTAAAATAGCAACAATTACATCCATACCACCTCCAGAAAATTCATACTCTATTGCCACGAGACTGTATTCCCTGTGCTGGTATTTGCCGATGGTTTTTAGTAAAACTTGTATACCCAAACTTTTCAACAACCGTTTTATTTACCGACGAGGCACACTCTACAAGAACAGCTATCGTTAACGTCCACAACCAACATAATTGGGCAGCTGAGAATCCTCATGCCATCAATCCTAATCTTCCACAACATCAGTTTTCAGTAAACATTTGGGCAGGAATCATAGGAGATCATCTACTTCTGTTTGAGCTTCCTCCCAGGCTTAATGGCATAATTAACTAGTCTTTTGGTATAAGTTTAATGTCATTTAGATATGCTACTTCCATATAAAAAAAAACTTTTCATAAAAAACCGAATATTTTATTTGCAATCAGCTACAACTTATGAGTTATCAGTTCTCTCCTCATAAAACAGGAAATTTTTGTGGTGTAATGTACTACATAAGAATACATTTTATTCAACTTTTATTTAAATTTAGTTAACACAGCTTACACAATTCTTTTCAGAATTAAATTCTCTACAATTTTTATTGCGAAAAATTATTTGTTTACTGGTCATTAAAGAAAGTTATTGGGCATCAAACGTAGAAGTCTGTGTTTTTCTACTTAAATTTTTTGCATATTTCAACTTTTTTCTCAAAAACTACTCACACTACAGCTTCCAGACTAGTTTTATTCAATTTTTCAGATATTTTCCCATATGAATCCAGCATAAGTTTTCCAAAAACTAGTTCCCAAACAATTCAGCATCGGTGTATTTCACCAGAGAAACTGAATTCCGGGCAAAATCCTTTACCCTGTATAGCTCGCTAATGAAGCGTTTATGGATATATGTTTATATGAACTTTTTTTCTTATTTTTACCTCTACTATCACGTATCAAAATATTTTACCATAATTATGAATCACCCTGTATATATATATATATATATATATATATATATATATATATATATATATATATATATATATATAGATAAAATTCTATAAACATAACTAGGTTGCATTCTTATTTTGTTATTCCTGTTACTCATAAACTATTCAAAATTGATACTTAGATAATTGACTTTGGCTGTTCTGAAACACCGTACCTTCTATTGACGTTTAAATTCCACTCACTCTGTTAGAAATAAACTAACAAGTGAATGAGTCAATTGTACTTGCTCATGAAAGTTTCACTATCTCAGCAGATTCACTATTTTTCAATTACGAGACTTTTTTTAATAATGTAATGAGTGATGTGCCTTCATTACTTTTTGTAATGTGTGAAAACTGATAAATCGTTTGGCAGACCTCAATTTTCATTGTGAATTCCCCAATTAGTTAATGAGTATCACAGAAATATAAAATTCACGCAGATCTTTGCGAAAAAATAAGCATTATTGTGGTTGATGTGAGACTGGAATATAAACTGGTTTTCATCAAGTTATGATACTATAAGTACTAAGTATGTAAAATAACACATTGTAAGGTATTCTCTTCAAGAGAACGTGCTATCTGAAAGAATATATTATCAGTATGAATTTATTAGTGTAAAATTTTGAAGTTACTCATGCCGGCGACACACTTGCCGAGTGCGTACAAAAATGATGACGAGCGCGAGAGTGTAGATGAATACTATGCCATCGCTAGCCCTCGCTTGTATTCGCTTTGATTTCTGTCGAAACGGCACGAGCGGAGGCCAGTGGCCAGCCTTGATATATGCCAATCTCATTCGTCAATCATTGCGTGCTCACGGCAAGCGCCTCGGTAAGAATATGGCTGGACATCAAATCAATTTGGAAATTATACAATAGATGAAAATAATGTATGATTTATGAAATAATAGTCAAGTTATAAAATGCACACTAAAATCTCAATCAACACATATGAGCAAATTCCATTTTGAGCAAAAAATGGAATGTTTTCAATTTGACAAGATCCATTTATTAAGGAGAATTAGAGATTTTGTATAGTGCTGCTATAAATGATATTCCTGAATTACAACAGCTATGATTAATATTATTGCAATGATCAGTTAATGGAATATAATTAATAATTGTGCATAGATCGTCATGAGGTAAACAACATTCAATATTCATATAAGGTAACATTCTTGTCGGAGAAATGTACATATAGTACATGAAAATAGTATTTCAATTGATATGCGGCATTATATCGGATAAAAAATGTACTATATTTTAATTGATATTGAGGAAAAATATTTTCTGCCTAAAAATAATGATGTACCGTAACTAGCTCATGAGATAATGGAGAACCCATTGAAATTTAGACAAAAATAATTTTTGGAACCACTTTGTGAGAAGTTGTGAAGGTGATATTGTGGTAGTTATCCATACTGAATAAAAAGACTAGATATTGTCCAACCACAGATTTATTAGAAAATCGAGATACCGGTTTCGGTAACAAATATGTGGTTGGACAATATCTAGTTTTTTTATTCAATATTTTTGGAACCGGTACAGCATCAACAAACAAATATGGTATTTTTTGTTTTTAAGGCTGGACGCACATCTTGTGTCGCTTACAATGTGGTTTTTTATTGATTTGAATGAAAGTACAGCGTGTATCCGACACAGGACAACCTCCATTTCAAGCAATACCACATTGTTTGTTTCTTGTCGGTCCGTGTATGTGGTGTGCGATCAGCCATGTCTAGTTCAATCAATCATCAGGTACCAGGTGCAGGTGCATCATCAAAAACGTTAATACTAATTGATCTAAATTCCAAATAATATGATATCAACTACTTTGAAAACACAAACTGCAAATATTGAAAACACAGAGAGAATTGATACAATAAAATGTAATCACTGCTACTAACTTGAAAACTTTTGCACAAATTGAATCTAGGCTAGATTATTTTCCCGGATCCTGAAGGCTGCAGTGATATGACTCCGGTCAGGCATAACCAACCAATTTATACATATTCTCTCAGTTGCAAGTGTATCCACAGACCACAGTAGTTGATAGTGTATTAATTTCAATTGTTATTTCATATCCAATAGTATTTTCAGAGTTCGAATTTGATATTCATTACCAACAAGTTGTAATATAATCATTAATGTTCAGTATTAAATAATGTATTAATTAACCACATGAAATACTTCTGCCAGACTTGTAGGTTACAATAAGTAATACTGTCACAAATTGTTAGAAGGACGATTTTGAATTTTAAGCATTCAAAGAATAAACTTGAAAATTCATTAAAACAAATATCCTTATGCATTGTTGATGATTTCATTTTAATCATACAATTTTAGCATACCAATTTTTAAAAATAAACTTTATTTTCACAATTTCTCAGAATGTAGGCTTCCTTAATACATTATTAAATGGTTGTAAAACGATATATTTGTTAATAAGTTAATAGAATGATGTGTTTTGTAGGCACATCACACCGGAAAATTTCTATGTAGTACCGGCTGATGACGCAACTCTCAACACTACAGTGGCTGACAAGCGGGCCTTGGTCATAAACCGGCTATCAGGAGCAGTAACATGTGATTGTAAGTATTCCTTGGTCATTTGACACAACCACTTGAGTCGACTTTTTAAAGAAATGAGATAATTTCACATCCGGATGTAGAATTTCGAGATCTACACTTTGGTAAAACCACTTTAGTCCTACTTCCATTATCAAGACCATTATAACATCTCAAGTCAGGTATTGCTTATGAATTTTGGGAAACTATGCTTGGGTATAAACACTTAACTGTAGTTAGTTTGAAAATGTGAAATGATGTTTGCTGTTTGGATGGTGAAAAGTATCATTTGGTAAAATGACTCTAGTCCACTTACTTAGTTTTTTATTTTTCCATTACTTTGGAATAATAGAATCATGAATAAGTGTATTTTGAACCTACTTTGTAAGTTTCATTGTGATAGGATCAAAAATATTCTTGAAAATTGTTTGAAAATACAAGAAAACTTTGGACTTAATTTTCTCAAAACTGCAGTTTTGGACTAAAGTGCTTATGACATATGACCAAGGCATTGTTTTTTTTTTCATTTTTTGACAACCAACAGGTAACTCGTGCTCTGCAAGAGTCTAATTAAAAACTTGACGTACTGAAATCTTGAAAAATTTAAAATAAACCTATAACCCATCCTCGGTAAATTTAGAATCTTTATGCAAAATTTCAAGCTAATCATTCCAGTAGTTCAGACGTGATAATGCATCATTCGTGAATTTCCTATCCAGTACGTGTATAAGCCTATTATTTTCTTTGCTATATTGTAGAAGATTATTGGAGGTATTACAACATTCAATAGGTATTTACGAAAAACTCTTCAGTTTTGAGTACAGATTGACCACAAACAATTCCTCACATTGATCACAAGTTTCGAGCATAAATTAAAACCACAAAGATGTATCAATTTTTACTTTCCTTGCCCTATTACCATAGATAAGGAAAGTATTGCTTTCCGAAAAAAAATTAAGGTACCCCAATTTCTATACGTTTCAAGGTCCCCTGAATCTATAAAAGTGGTTTTTGGGTATTGGTCTGTATGTGTGTGTGTATGAGTGTATGTACGTCTGTGTACACGATATCTCACCTCACAATTAATGGAATGACTTGAAATTTAGAACTTGAGGGCATTGCAATATAAGGATCCGACACGAACAATTTCAATCAAATGCAATTCAAGATGGCGGCTAGAATGGCAAAAATGTTGTCAAAAACAGGGTTTTTCGCGATTTTCTCTAAAACGGCTTCAACGATTTTGATCAAATTCATACTTAAAATAGTCATTGATAAGCTCTATCAAATGCCACAAGTCTCATATCTGTAAAAATTTCAGGAGCTTCGCCTCATCTATGCAAAGTTTGATTTTAGATTCCAAATTATCAGGCTTGAGATACAATTCAAACAAAAAAATTCAAGTGGAAAAGATTGAGTGTGAAAATCTCTACAATTATTGATGATCAATAACATTTTCACCTAAAATTGAAAATAAGCTCGAAATTCGAGAAAATGTGATTATTTAATTGCAAAATGTTGGCAACTGTTGATTCTATTAGATCAATGGCTTTGAACTCAACCATTCACTATGAAGAGATAGCAGACCTCGTGTGTCTCCAGCGTTATTGTCCTGTCACCAGCTGGCTTGGATCTTTGAATAGTAGACTTGAGATGCGCGTGTACACTAGCGTCAGGTGATCAATTTTCATAACGGAAGGAAAGTTGTGTGAGTGCGCTAAACCAGATTTTTAAAAATGTAAACATTCTACTTGAATTCCACAAAAAAATAATAACAGATGAGAACATAATATAGAACAGTTATATTTAACAAATCGTTCATATAAAAATTGGAAATGAAATAGGACCTCACACTGGTCCCTGATTTGCACCTATAGAGAATGCCAATTCTGGGCTCATTCCTTTCCAACCCTGACTTCCTGTGTTCTCTAATTGATATAAATTACTGAGAAATTGCATTTATTCAATAATGATTATTGATAACAATAATACTAATAATAATAACATTTATTAATAATAATTATTAATTCTGTGATTGAGATAGCTTTCTATTGACATTGTATTTGAAAGCTTATTCCTACTGCTTTTTTGAAGATGGCGGAGATTGGACTCCATGTGGAGAGCAGATGACAATTTATGGCATCCTTGGCACGATTCGGCTGATTTCGGGTCTGGTGCTGGTGGTGGTGACCGAGCGAACGGTGGTCGGCCAACTCAACAAGCAGCTCATATTCTCGCTGGACAATGCGGCCACCATACAGTACTCGCGCTCGCTCACACATCTCACTGAGGCTCAGGTAAACCAGCCAGCTCTGCAGCGAATCTCTATCGTCCTATATGTGCAGCAAATCTCTTCTGTCCTAGCTGTTCAAATCAGATCTTCTTTTGACGATGGTGTCATTTACCCTCCTGACTTCTACGCATACATTGAGTTAATCTACCGTCTTAATACTATCATATTGTGAATATGATAGATGAAGAATAATATCATAATCTGTAAATAAACTCATCTCATTCCTCATCTGATTCTTAAGAAGGTTACTTGCTTAGTAGAACATAATGTAATATTGTGACTTTCTATGCTAGAGTGCTTTTTTAGCTTTAGTCTCTAGAAGGCATTTTTCATTCATTTATTTTTTATTCCTCATAAATTACAAAGTAAATCTAACTATACAATATACACTGCAATAATCAAATTAATTCTTAACTTGATAAAAAATTAAATTAATGTTAATTAATTAAAATTATTTTAAAAAATAATCAAATTAATGTACAAAATCAATTATTACTAATTCCTTAAGAAAGCATGCTCGAGCTTGGGGAAGGAGCCAGCCGAACTAAGGCAAACTAAGAATCAGCTTACATGAAGATGAAAAGCATAGTGACCATTTAAAACTAATAAAATATCAATAATAATACATGAGTTTCAATACAAGAATAAGTCTAATAATAAAATAATTATTATAACAATAAGACAGCAAAAATGCAACAAAATAATCATTAGATTTTAAAAAGCAAGAAAAAAACCTATTATATGAATTAATATTCTATCTAATGTGTGTACCTATAAGAATGAACTGAAGGGAGTAATTTCAACTATACTTTTACTTGATTTTATTTTATCCTATGCAACTCCAGAATCGCTCCGCCATATCCTAGCCATGTGAATCAATCAGATATTTTTTCCAGTGCAATCCAAAATTCTTTTGGGCAAATACATCTCTTACATTACCTGGAATATTACTGAAAAATGATGGTGCTAAGTAGAGGAAGCTATGCTGACCGAACGTAGTTGATAAACGAGGCCCAGTAACCAGTCGTGACTCCTCACGTCTTGCCAATGCACAGTCTGTTCTATTTATAAATTGGAAAAGTGAAAACTTCTTAAAATATAATATGATATGCTTCAAATATAACTGTCGTATGGGCAAAACTGAGAATTCTAGAAAAACCGATTTTGTTGGGCTCATTCTATTCTTTCTTAGTATGTTTTTCAATAGTGAGTTCTGTATTGTTTATACTTGCACTTATATTGCATTTTTAGAATTAATATAGCAAATTACTGGTATTTTTTGATAAAATTAAGTCAAAGAAGACTAGATTTCACTCAATTATCTGGTCTTATCCTTCTTCTCCCCATTATTGAATTGGCGAATATTTATATATAGTGTATTTTTTATTCTTCCTTTATTATAAACCTTTATTCTTCATTTCAAAAATAGCACATCATCAAATTGATTAAGAGAGATACAATAAGGTAAATCTAGTGCTATTTCTCTCCCGAATTTAGATGAATCTGTTAGTACATACTAAATTCATCTACAGTATACATGTTATTTTAGTTCATGTTCAAATACATCTTGAGTTATTTTAGTAATATGTTTTAGATTCGTATGCATAAAGAGTACTTGGAAATGGTTATGCAAGTATTGACAACTCCAGGCCTGTACTTCTCATATACTTATGATATCACCCACACACTCCAGCGGCTCCAAGACTTCTCTCCTGACTTTCTTGTTGTAAGTACTCTCCTCCTTTTTTGGTATTATCATACAGTACACATGACACGTTCAAGTGATAAATTTATTTCTACGGTCTAGCATGGGTGGTATACAGGGTGATTTTTTAGTCTTGTTATCCAGTTTTTAATCCATTTATTAAACGAAAATTCACTTGTAATAAGAAATGTATAGTTGTTATATTCAAAAGAACTATAACATTTCATATGCAAAAAATCTCCACCCATTAATAATAATATTTTGAGAGTTACACACGAGAGCTATACATTGAAGTTATACACGCGTTGACACTTTTCATCGTGATATTCATGCTCTATGGTGAAAGACATTCTGTTTATAAGATGTCTGAAATCCACACAGAATGTTTCTCAGCTCAAGGATTATCAACTCGCACTGTCCTGTGTAAACCGATTGAGTAGGGCTACCAACTTCGTGCGACAAACCAACATTCTCCTTTATTACAAATCATATACTTAAAATATAGTAACAGGACTTTACTTATCTAGTTTAATCAATTTTAAATTCAATTCCCTCATATTGAGCGCTAACATTTGATGTACATTGAAAGCATTCACCTGCAAGGAAGGATGGATCTTATGAGAGGGTAATATAATAGAATAGAAAAATCTTTATTTGTCAAACATGTACGAATACATATGAAGAATGTCAAGTTACATAAAACTATTACGTTGGGTACAAAATAAAAGTCACTAAGATCAGCAATCGCTGTTGTCAAACTCCTGCAAACAATACAGATATGGGCTCACAAAATATTCCTTCAAACTAAGCGTTTCTAATGCATAACAACAAGTGTGTGCAAATAAGATAAATAATAGAGTGTTTAATATTTCTACAATAACAATATATGGCTAATACTGATAAATGGCTTTATGTTACAAAGAGTTGCAAACAAGGAGAATATAAAGGATGAGAAAAAATGAAAACGATGAGAAAATTTAAACAAATAAAGAATAATGAGAAAAAGTGCAGTTATAAGGCGAAATCATATTGTTGTAATCTTTACCTTGTTGAATTTTCTTCTTGGAAAAAGAGATGGAAAACGGATAAGATCGAATTCCCATAGTATTTTCAATATTCATTTAGTTCAATTCATTGATAATTTATCAATAAAATTCAAAGTAAGTGAAATCAGTAAAAAAGTATAAAAGCAGTAAGTCAATCTTCTTATCAACTTGTGTTCAACTATCCGCTATTTTTGTATTCAGCCATTTGTGAAAATGTTTATTGTATTGTACTATATAGTATTGTATTGTACCATAGTGTTTTTAATTTTTCTATGACGAAATCCATCCAGCACAAGCAAGCTGGTCATGGATTGATGAAGAATTGAATTGAATATCAGTTTCTTAAGGAAATACATAATTCATTTGATTATTTTTAATTATATTTTATGTTATTTCTTAGTTTAAGATATTGTGTTTTTGTTAATCTTAGACTAGTCTATTTCTAATTTGTGATGTAGGCTATGTATTTTTTGGCAAATATATTTCAAATGTTTCATAAAGTGTTGGTATTTGATTGGGTTGTTGTGTTTGCATCGTTTAGAAGCCGATGTACTTGCGCGCGGAGTCGCGGTTCGTGTGGAACGGCCATCTGTTGCACGAGTTGAGCCGCCAACTGGTGAGCGGCGCGGAGGCGGCGGGCGCCAAATTCCTGCTGCCGCTGATGCACGGCTTTGTGTCGATCCGCGGCCTGGAACTGGGTGGCGATCAGCGTCGCGTCACCGTGGCGGTCGTGTCGCGTCGCTCCACCGAACGCGCCGGCACGCGGCTCTATGCGCGCGGCGTCGACAGCGACGGACGTGTTGCCAACTTTGTCGAGACCGAACAGATATTGGAGTCCGTGTGGGGCATCACCTCTTTTGTGCAGGTCACAACTCAATTCACACTCTTTACATTAGCTAATATCAGATGAATAAATTTCATTTTCTATCAGATATAAAATACAAAAGCAAGATAAAAGATAATAACTGCAAAACTTGAATAAAGATAATCATAATACTATTAAGATGAAATATAAAATAATATTTTCTTGAGCATTCAAAGTATAATCAAAACAAAAACAGAATTTTTTCTATATTAAATACATTGCAAAATTGTAAAAAAAAAACATTTATTCAATGATATATCAATATATTCAAAACATAATTTTCATTGCAACTTAATGTTGCTGTAGCAATATTCGAATGATGTCACACCGGGCCGGACGCAACAGGACACGAATCAATTGAACAAAATAATGCTTTGCTTGTATACAAAATGTGGGGCTGCGTGATGCATTTGGTGTGACCTGGTATCACCTACTCCAATGCTAAAGCCTCACCACTTGGTCGGAGCGGCCATTTTGCCCGTTCGTGTCCGGCTTGGTGGTGTGACATCACCCAAGAGAGAAGCGCTTGCAAGTATCTAACTTCACTCTTCATCTTTTTTTGGAAATTTGATTGTGTTGTGATACAATATTTTCATATTAAGATTTTGTTTCAAATTCAAATTTCATTTATTCCAATTTACAATTACAAACAAAAATATCCCAAAAACACCCAGCTTCGAAAAATGAAAATAATAAGTTAATAATTATAAATTAAGTAATACATAGGCCTATACAATAGACAATAAATAACTGAACAAAAGTAGTAAGAGTATAAGTGGATGAAAATAGTTGTCTTTTTGAGTTCTATTGATAAAGTTAATATTTCTCATATTTCATCAGGTCATATATTTTTACGATCTTCCATCAAAACATACAAGGTATAAGCAGCAATTTTGATAAGTCACATATATTAGTTGCTGGAAAGTGAGGCCAGCTATTATAGCGTTGACTGAGGTGTGGTTGGATACAGATGAGCAGGTGTCCCAGTATTATATTGATGGCTATGAAACTTGTTCAAGTATTTCCTCTTTCAGAAGAGCCACCGGCTTGATTGTCTATTTTTCCACTGAATTAGTTGGTTTCAACTGCAGTGTAAATGAATGTGAGTTGGATGGTGCGGACGCTATTTATCTTCAGTGCACCTTATCGAACTGTAAATTCAATCTAATCGTTCCTTATCGATGGCATGGCTCTGAATGAGATAGATTTCTTACCAGTCTTGACACTATTTTAAACATTCCTTCGTCTTTCGATAATAGGTGATGTTAATATCAACATTTTGGCGACTGGTAATAATAAATTTAGAAGTTCTCAGCTACTACGGTTTTGAATCGATTATAGACATACCTACTAGATTAACGGAAACAACATCAACTTGCATTGATCACGTATTTATGAGATCACAAAATTTTTCACATTTTGAAAAATGTGCAGTTATTGAGGATTTAATTGGTGATCATAGAGCTATAACATTGACAATTCGCGCTAACTTAGATAATAGTAGTAGAAATTCTTTTAAAGATAAATACAAAATCGATTTAGACAAACTGAATAATTCCTCCTGTCTCACCTGTCTCATGTTTGGTGTGATGTTTTCTTTAGTGATAATGTTAACTATAAATTTCTTGAGGTATTTAAAAATTATATTGATTGTTCAAATGTGAGAGTCGAATCCTAAATAAAATCAATGAACTCGAAGAAGCTCAAACCATGGATAACTGATGGTCTATGTGCAGCAATCCACTCGCGTGATAAATTATTTAAAATAATGAAAAGAAACCCTGATAACTTGAGAATAAAAAATAACTTCAAAAATTTTTCTAGAAAAATAAAAAATTGGATTAAAATTGAAAAAGAAAGTATTATTCTTCATTATCTAATGCATCCACGGCGAAAATGGCAAGTTTTGAATAAGCTGTGTGGAAATCCGAAAAAATGTAAACCCCTAAAATAATTAAAAATAGAACACAGGGATGAAATTGTTAGTGATGCAAAAACATTGTCAAATCTTTTTAATGAGTTTTTTTGTAAGCATTTGCAGAGATGTCGCTGCTAGTTGACCGAGCGAAGTGAGGTCTAAGATTCAAGTCGATGGTTTTGCATTTCTCTTTATGTTTATATTTTTGTTTATATTTATGTTCCGCATTTAAAGCGGAACGCAGCATAGATTTTCATGAAATTTGACAGGTTCCTTTTTGAATTTCGCGTCGACGTATACATACGGTTTTTTGAAATTTTGAATTTTAATGATATTACAAAAGGAAAATGAGTCTCCTTTGAACGCCAATATTACCGTAAAAATCAATGTACCTAGAATACAAGGTAGTGGCCACGAAAAGATGCGCAGTAACAAATCCAAACCAGCTGGTCGGTGTGACGTAATTGGTGCTCTAAAAGTCTATTCCTCCTATCTTTTCAATGTTAAATTGAGCAACTTTGTAAGTATTTTTCTCAAAAAGTATATAACCTTTAAGTACCATCGACATTCCCTACGATTTATACAATATTTATCTTCATTTTTTGGAAATTCAATACTTTTGGACGGCTGGATCTTTCAGAATGATCGATTTTGTAAGAGCCTGCACATCGAATACCTGTTGCTCTCTTATTGAAAATCAACATGCTTCTCTTGGCTCTTTTGTAATTCAAATACTCAATGCTAATGAATTTGATAAATCGATCATTGAATAAAGTATTAAGAACATGAAAACGTTAATTGGAGTATAGGCCTAATATTATTTCTCTCAAAATCCTTGATATCTTGTCTGTGTAGCCTACTGTATATTAGGCCTACATAGAATCAGTAGAACATCTTGCCGGTTCAACATCTTTAATCCTTTAGGAGTGCACTCTTAATTCATGAAAGAATGATATACACATATACTTCAATCAGGTGATAGTTGTGTGTTACGGTCATATACTATATTTATCTTTATTTTTCTCGAGCAACTTTGTAAGTCTTTTTATAAAAAATTTACATAACTTTCAAGTCCCATCTACATTTCCTACGATTTATAGAATATTTATCTTCAATTTTTTTACAAATTCATCACTTTTGAACTCCTAGATCTTCCAGAATGCTCGATAATGTAAGGGCATACCGGTTTGGAGATAGAGAACTCTCATTTGATACTATGAGTAGGGATATTCGTAGAAGGGATGAATAGATTTAATTTGGCAACATTTGAAAAGATGAATGGCTTCAAATGTTTTCTCCTGGAGGTTTTTTATTCAAAATTTTAATATCGCAACAATTATAAAGTGGAAAAAGGTACTGAATGTAGCCTATTTCTCCTAGTAATACTTTGAATAATAATATAGGCCTATAGTTCTTCAATCACTTTTCTATAATCATAATAATGTAGGATATGAGATTTTAGCGATGTTAATTCTATTTTGACGTAATATCATCATCATATGAAAGGAACCATGTAATTAATTCAAAAAGCAACATTGTTAATTAAATAAATAAACAATATTTAGTTTTACGAGAAAAGCTCAATGAATAGATTAAGAAAATGTAAAATGTGAATGTGTGGAATTAATAAAAGTTGTATTGATTTAAAGAATAAGATCCAACAATAATTAGGCTTGCCTTGAATACTTTAATAGTTATCTTTAGCTTTCTCGTTATTTATTACGTTGTACACATTCGAGCTGTTACCTTTGTTCATTGTGATATTCTTCTGCAAACTCAACCGATATCTATCCTTTCAAAACTGATTCTAATACCAATCTCAATGCAGAAGACATATAAAGAAAAAGCTAATATCAATTTGATAAAAAAGAAATCAAGAGCGGTTGCAGAAAATAAAGTTTGATAGTGCAGGGCATTCCATCAGAAGGAGAATGTGCATGATCATTGGATGAAGATGGTAACGCACCACTTTCCTTCCTTATTATATTATATTATGATATTCGATTATTTTGTTTGTTATAAACAAACAATTGGATTGATCAACAATTAAATTTCGATTGAATTTTCGATAAAGAACTTTGGATTCAAAATTATTTCTACCCAGTGACCAAGGCACGATCTAGAAACATAATTTTTATCACATATACATCACTCACACTCTATGTGGTAGAAATCCCCAATATGGGACAAAAGAGAGTATGGGGTGATAGTGTAACACTCTCATCATAAATCATTATAAACTGAATAAATTGCAATTTGAAAAAATATCTTTAAATATGCCCAATTATTATCTCTCCGGTTATAGGAAAATAATGTGGAGATTGAAAAGAATTGGAATTCACCACACATTATCCTGTTTTAAGTATATGAGAGTTTAATTTCTAGAATAGAAATGCCCTCCGAGTTGGTTGAAGATATTGTCATTCTTTTCGTAGCCTTTCAAACAGGCATTCAACCGATCACTCTTGTCTTATAGAATTATCAAGTTTATTTGAAGGAATATATTGTAGGATACTTATAGTATGAATTTATATTCATACTTTTCAATGAATGATTCATTTTCATTAAATACATTATCATTGAATCATGAAGAGTTGATTTTCCCTTTCACAAATAAATAAAGAATGAGAGTTTTACAATATGAGAACAAGTATCAATTGAGAATTCCTCTTACAAATAATAAATGAGAAATATATGTTTCACAATACGAGAGCATGTATTCAATACAATTCTCAATAAAATTATTGTAAATTCCCCACGCGGTATCCATGCTTTATTTATATTTTAAAATTATATTTTGTTGTAGTTTCTAATTAGAGAGATTCAACCAGAAAACTATTTCCTGATCAAGTATGTGAAAGCCATAATTTTCCTGGTAAAAGAGATCCTCCTAAGGAATTAGGCAAGATTTTCTATTGATTCTACATATAACATACAGTAAACAGACAAGATAAAGGATTTTGAGAGAAATAGTAGTATAGTGCAATCAATATTTTCACGTTTTTAATTCCTTATTCAATGATCGATTTATCAAATTCATTAGCATTGAGTCATTGGATTACAAAAGAGTCAGGGAAAGCATATTAATTTTCAATAAGAAAGCAACAGGTATTCGATGTGCAGCCTTTTACTAAATCGATCATTCTGTAAGATCCAGCTGTCCAAAAGTATTAGATTTCTAGAAAAATTGGAGATAAATATTGTATGAATCGTAGGAGATGTCGATGGGACTTGAAAGTTATTTACTCTTTGAGAAAAAGACTCACAAAGTTGCTCAATTTAACGTTGAAAAGATAGGAAGAATAGATATTTAGAGCACCAATGACGTCACACCGATCATTAAAAGATCGAGATGCGCGTGGCCTTCTAGTACCTTCTATTCTAGGTACCTTGTTAAAAATCAGATTTAAGAATTATTCATCATAAATCAGCTGTTTAGTGGACTATAATACTACCCGTTCAAAAACATCGAATATCTTGAAAATGTATCTTTCCATCAACGTTGTTAGTATAGCACCTGAAACCGTAAATATCGAAAAGTGAAACAAAAAAAACCACAGCCTCGATTTTAATCTTTAATAGCTCAAATTGTTCGTTAGGATGTGTAGAAAAAACGCTATAAGTTTTCAGGGCGGGGAAAATTGAATTTAACCCTTTAAGGGTTAAAAAAGGGGTAAAAATGGGTAAAATAAAAAAAGTTATAAAATTTCGAAAAAAATGCGAAAATAATTAATTAAAGGCCCAAATTTTTTTGAAATATTAAAAATTAGTTAAATACCAATGTGAGATACAAAATGAGCCCAACGTAAGGGTTAAAAAGGGCACATTTATGGGCAACATTTGGTAACTTTCGTTATATTTCAATAAAATTTTTACTGCGTGTGTTTAAAAGGGCAGCGATTTAAAAAATGAATTGAAATGTTTGAAACTTATATATTCCATCATCCAAAACCCAAAGGGCAGTCCTTAAGGGCAAAATGTGTATGTAGCGTTAAATTATCATAAAAATTTATTTGAATGTTGTTTTAATGGGAAGCAACTTAAAGAATTAGAACAAAAATTTTATAAATTTAATTTTCCCTGCAATTTTATGGGTCAAAGGGCAACCCTTAAGGGCAAAAGTGCTAAATTGCATTCGATTTTCATGAATTTTTTTTTTTATTTTAAAGGGTATCGATATAAAAAATAATTTGAAACAATAATTAATGAAACCAAAGTACACTTTATTAATAAATAAAATATTTTTACAATTTTTTTAAATTGTTTAAAAAGTTACATTATTTAAAATATTCAAACAGTATTATCGTCTCCCATAGTAGTTGCTAATTGTTGTTCTAGAATGTCAGCGTTGTTGTTGAGGATTGGTTGTGGATTGTTTGTACAACCAAATTCTCTGCATTTTAAGCAAGCTGGTGAACAGTGTACACCTCCCTTTCTACACCCGCATCTGGATCCACATCCTGTCTCACAATTGCAAAATAAAGTTCTCAGTAGTTCATCAGGAGCTTCAGCTTTTTCCATTGGAATTGGAAGCAGTAAAGAGTTTTTCATTTCCCAACCCCATTGGGTAGGGTCTAGATTCTGTCCTAACCACGTTTGAACCTGTAAATATGTTCGCTTAAAATTTTGTAAGCAAGCATCTTCAGTTGGTATTAAAGATTCCAGTTTCAAGCTTCCTCTGATAGTATTTCTTATAACAGTTATATAACAGTTATATAAGAATGGCCATGTTATAAGATACGCGGGTCCTACACGGGGAAAAAAGTTTCGGAAAACTCGTGGAAATGGCGGCAAACATATGTGTAATTTTATTGTATACTGAATACATTTCCCACTCTTATTTTCTCTGGAAAACTGTAACATTCGTTGAAAAAATGCACGTTTCGAATTACATAAAATTGTCTGGATCAAAAAGTGTACTTAGCAAGTACATCAAAATTTGTGTGAGTATGTGAAATTATATGTTTAAGCACCTGCTATTTGGATTTTCAGTTCGGAAATTTCCCTCGCTTTCCACAGGCCATTTTCTTCCGGCAAAAAAAAAATTTTTTTTTGTCATAACTTTCCTTTGAAGAATGTTAGAGACCTCTAACTGGTCTCAAATTGAAGCAAATTTAAATATTTAAAAAAAATGTCCTTACAATTTTTTGTGTACAAATTGCCATTTCTGAGAAAATTGGGGGTAAAGAGTGAAAAATGAGAGTTGTCAGTGACAGCGCCATCTTTGATGAACTGTAACTATTTCCCAATAGCCGCAAAAAAAAGCTGATTTTTTTCCAGTTTCAATTAGCTTTCTTTTAAGCCATTAAACTTCATTTTCTGACGTGTACTTTTCGATTTATTAAGGGAAAACCGTGGATTTGAGGGGTGAAAATTCAAATTTTCAAACCGCTGTAACTCCAAGGGAAAGCATTTTCAGGAAAAGTCGTAAGGAAGTTTTTTTCTTCAAATAATATGTAAAATACGATTCCGTTATTTTTTTTTATTTTCCGGTTATGGCTTACGGGGGGGGGTTACCGCCCCACGGGGGGGAGAGTCCCCACCCTTAAAATATATAGCGAATACTTAAAACATACTAACAAAACATTTTAACTACAAAAAGTTTTAAATAAACCTGAGAAAATTTTATGCAAGGTCTAAAGCTTCAGGTGCTATACTATGTAGACAGTTGCAGCCAGCCTCACACTCACATTTCGGGACGACACTTCATGGTACGATAGGACAAAAAGCTCTATGTTTATTTATAATTTTTTCTAGACATTTTAAATTTATAAATTATTTATTAATTCTTGAGAAAACATAACAAAAGGTCAATGTAACTTCCTGAGCGCGAGGTCTACTGTTACTACTAGTTCTAATGGTGGAGCTAATAACATGGACTATCATAATATCAGGAAACTAATCAGCAGAAGTCTATATTCCTTGAAGCTGTTACCTATGATGAGATCTTAGTTTACATTAGAGGGTTAGAAAATGGTAAATCTTGTGGGGATGACTGTATATCTTCTGGATTATTGAAGAATGTTGCGCTGGCCATAGTTCCCATTCTAGTTGATATTTTCAATTGTAGTCTCTCTACAGGGGTGTTTCCTTCTGGGATGAAGCTAGCGAGAGTGGTGCCAGTTTTCAAGTCGGGTTCTCGATTGAATTTGAACAATTATATACCTATATCCATGTTGTAGATTTTTTCAAAGTTGTTAGAGAAGAAAATGAAAAGGAGACTTCTAGAATTTCTTGAATCATTTATTTTTTCTATAGTAACCAATTTGGCTTCCGTGAATGTATGAATACAGAAATGGTTCTTGAAAGGTCTATGGTAGTTGTTTTCTCTGGTCTCAACTTCAGGCCAGCACGCTGTGTTGCAGGACTGTTTCTAGATATAAAATAGTTATTTGTATATCTAGAGTGAAAAATGTCACTTTTTCTCCCTGAAGGGAAAGATTGATGCCCGAGGCGAAGCCGAGAGCAACATTTTCCCTGAGGGAGAAAAAGCATTTTTCACTCTTGTGATATACACAACATTTTTCCTCCACCTACATTTTTATAAAACTGCAAATAAAATAATTTTCAAAAACTCACGTGTCCAGTAACAGTGTGCTACAACAACCTAAAAAGTAAACAGAAACAGTTGGCTTGTAATCACAGTTCTCCGCTGATTGCGCTATCACAGAATAGGTACAGAATGGAAACTGTGAATCAAACGCCTATCTAACCAATGCTTTTTACATGGCACAAATACTAGACACGTCACGTGACCTTAGGAAGTTCCAATCCTGGTCCTCTGATTGGCTCGCGGCAGTAAACGAGATCAATTGATCCGGATCAGTGAAGTGATCCGAACCTCCCATCAATACTATTACAATGCGGAACTTCCTAACAAGATGGCGGATTCTTGCGCCAGGGTACTAGCCAAGTTTCCATACTGTATGTATACTGTGGCGCTATGCGTCATCTGTCGGCAAAAGTTGTAACAACAATGGCCGACTCAACTAAAACTATGATGAAGTTCCCGTTTCAAATTTATTAGTTAATGAGGAATATTCGTTGGATGGTATTTTGAATAACATTGAATATAAAAAAAAAATATTTATATATTCTTATAGTATGCTATCGGAAACCGAGTTGTGAGCATTAACATTCTGCATAGGCATAACAAGCCATAACATTGAATCCACTTTTCATGAAAATCCTCATTAGCAACCTCCTGTCATTGTCACCAACAAACCCATCTTATTTAGAATCATTTTCCGTCTCACTATCGTCTGTGAGACGATTCATCGTCTACATTGCCTACTACAAATTCCATTTTTCTTATAATTAATATTAGAAAAGTTGTAATATATATGTTAATATTGTAAATATGGGAACGATATAAAGGTACCTCCTTGAGAGACATTTGAATGGAGAAATAAATAAATTTTCTCCATTTCAATGGAGAAAATAATGGATGACATGGCTAAATCTTCACAATATACTTTACTTTCTTAATGGCCCTTCTCATTAGTTTGAAAGTTGTATTCATGAGCAAGGTCTACTGTTCGCAGAACTACTAGTGAATACTACTTGCTGAAAGCTCAATACTCCACGTCTACAAGTGAGAATGAATATACTTTATTTATTAGATTATGAAGAAGTTGTTTATTAGTCATGTTTTCTATTTTATCTAATATAATAATTTTAAATAGTGTATTATGGCAAAAAATCAATAAATTGCAAATGAATTGATGAATATTGTGTATGTGCAGATCCGCGGCTCGATCCCTCTGTTTTGGACGCAGCTGCCAAACCTGCGCTACAAGCCACCGCCCACCCTGCTGGCACACGAGGACCACAAGGCAGCCTTCCTGCGCCACTTGGACCTTGAGGTCATCGACTACGGCCAGCTCGTGTGTGTCAGCCTCATCGACCAACATGGCGCCGAGGGCCAGCTCGCACAAGCTTTCAAACAGAATATGGATGCCATCAATCGCCCTGTCAGGTATGCTATGCTATACTGCCTCATCTATACTCTACTAATCATTCTAGAATTGAGACCATATATTCGTCGAGTACTTAGTTTTTTCTATTGAGCCGAAGTTAAAGCTTGGGTGCACATTTACGACGAGATTCTGTCAGGTCGGCTGTATCATCTACACTGTACTAATAATTCTAGAGTTGAGACCTACATTCGTTGAGTACGTAGTTTTTCATTGAGCTGAAATGAAAGCTTGGGTGTAGATTTATAACAACATTCAAATATAAAGGTGCATCGAAACATAGCAAACCACTAATAACAATATGTTAAAAACATTGAAACACGGCCTACACAAACGCTAAATTTGTGAAGCACTCGCCAAATCATTTCGTGAATGCTTTTATCTTGGGTGTGACAAGATGGATTACACAATCCATCCATATGGATTGCAAGATTAATTATAAAACATTTTCACCCCTAATTACTCAGTGAGTGTACCACACCAGATTTTTGTCAAGGTCTTGCTGAATCTTGCTCTTATTAGTATGTTAGAAACTATTCTAGAAAATACATTCTTTACAGTTCCCGATTGACAAGCTTGCAGCGTTGTATTGATTAATTTGCTGGATGAATTGATGTAATTGTATTGTGATTAGGTACGAGGCATTTGACTTCCACGCAGAGTGTCGCAAGCTGCGCTGGGATAGGCTGAACATACTGATCGATCGCCTGCAGCCGGACATTGAGGAGTTCTCGCTGAAGCGCGACGGCACACTAGTGTCGCAGCAGTACACTGTCATCCGCACCAACTGCATCGACTGCCTCGACCGCACCAATGTAGTCCAATACATGCTCGCCAACACCTGTCTGCTTGCCGCCTTGAAGGTATATATTTGCTCCCTATCCCTATATATATAAATATTATAAAAACTTGTAGTGCCCTTTTATTAAAAATTTAAAAATATTTCAACGACTAGTTTCGACCATTGGTCATTTTCAAGTTCTATGGTCGAAACTAGTCTGAAATATTTTAAAGTTTTTAATAAAAAAAAATCAAATCAAATTTCATTTATTCAGTGAGTTGCATAAAAAAGACTATAAGACTAAGAATATAATTTAGTTGCAATCCCAACTCTTCTCACGCAATTTTCAAATATAGTTTAGATGCTTAAGGGCCAGTTTCCGAGTTCTGGTTCTATAAGTTCTGGATTTACTTAGTCTAGGACTTAGATGAACCCTTGGATCTAAATTATATTTCTGAGACGGATGTATCTTCTGAAGTTCAAGATCTATTAAGTCCTAGACCTATTTGAGTCCAGGACTTGAAGAAATAAACAAGATACAGTCTTTCATTATTGTAATGTTGGCAGTTGGCATTGAAAGATAGCTGATGAAATCTTGCTTCGTGCTGATAGATAGCATAACACAGCAATCATTATGTATCGTAGTGCAAGTGCTTTAACGTTTTCGTTTTCTTTCTCTGTGTCTATTATATAAAATTATCGAAACATTGCGAATAATACCAGTATACTACCATTGAAAAGCAAAACCCTACCCGATATACTTATAAAGTAAAAAGGGGAAAATCTATCAAGTCCTGGATATCTTATAAGTCCTCTACTGAGGAAGAGAAATTATAAACTCCAGAGTCAAAAGTGATCTCTAAACTCCAAGTCCAGTTAAGTTCCAGACTACGTCAACGCCCTGGCCCAGAAAGCCAATTATCCAACTCAAGAGTTTAAAGCCGGTTAAAATCCAGATCTTAGCTAAATTTCGAGCTCGGAAACCAGCCCTTAGTATTCTATTATATTTAATGTAGTGATTCCATTTTTACTGACTATTGTTTCAAGCTTTAACTTATTATTTTGGAGGGAAACAAATCATACAATGAATGTGCTTGTAATTTGCAGAAGCATACGATGTTGCGACCGGGAGAAGAGGCTCCGTATTTCTTCGAGGATGCGCTGAAGAACATGTGGGCTGACAATGCGGACATGCTGTCAACGCAGTACTCGGGCACTGGTGCACTCAAGACAGACTTCACGCGCACCGGCAAGCGAACAAGGCAGGGCATGATCAAGGACGGCATCAACTCTATCACCTTAATGTGGTTAGTGGTGTAATTAGCAACCTAGAGAGTGGTGATTCTGTTGGTCTAAGGTCATACGATTTTTCCAAAGCCTTTGATACTGTGCAGCACAAGATTTTAGGTGACAAACTAAATTTTTATGGTTTTACTCGAAGTGCAGTTCAACTTGTATTGTCCTATTTAAGTAGCAGGAATCAATTTGTTTACAAAGATGGCGTCCTGTCCAATGGTAGACTAGTTGATTACGGCGTGCCTCAAGGCTCTATCTTAGGACCCATTCTATTTAATATTTATATAAATGATTTGCCAATAAATATGGATAGCAATAGTAAAGATGGGTACCTATTTGCAGATGATTTTGGCTTAAAAATAAATCGCCCCTCTAAGCATGATCTTGAAAGTGAGAGGAATCAAAGTTATTTGGTTCTAAAAGATTGGTGTGCAGCAAATAATCTTTCTCTCAATGATAGTAAAACCGCTGACATTAACTTTGCATTCAGAAAGGTTAAGGGTGAGACTCCATTGAAGTTTTTAGGTGTTTTTATTGACCCTTGTCTGTCGTGGGATGCACACATTGACTATTTATCAGGTAGGATGGCTAAAGGATTGTATATGTTACGGAGACTATGTGTAACTGTGGATGTGTCTGTACTAGTGAATATTTACTATGCACACATCCAGAGTCTCCTTTCTTACGGAATAATGCTTTGGGCAAACAGTGTAAACGCCAAATCAATTTTTGTTCTTCAAAAGAAAGCAATAAGAATAATATGCAAGCTACTATATAATGCACATTGTAGACCTTATTTCATTCACTTAGGTATCCTGACGTTGCCGTCGTTATATGTCTTAAAAATATTATGTTATGTACGAGGCAATTTGAATAAGTATGATTCTAATAGCTTCCATAGTTTAAATACAAGAAATAGACACAAACTTGAAATTCCATTGTACAGTCACACTAAATCACAAAGAAACTGGCACTTCACATCTATCAAATTATATAACTCCACACCTGACCACTTGAAGGAACTCACATGCACACAATTTAAAAAAGTATTGAAAGCAGTGTTAATTGATGAATGTTTGTACACCGTACATGACTATTTTAGAATAGATTGGAATCGTTTTATGTGATTCATGTGTTATTTTATTGTTCTGATACTGACTGATCTAAGTGTTTTTGTGTTTGTTTTGACTTACTTTAGTGTTAAAAAATTGACGAAGTCCATGTATTCATGTGAATATTTTATGACCAATAAAATTCTATTCTATTCTATTCTATTCTAGCAACTGCTCATACATTTTTACCTATATATTTGTCTTATGTTTTTCAGGACGCTATAGACTTATTCCTTGGTCAATATAAAGTGAGTTCTGACGAAGGAGTTTTGACCAAAAGTCCTCTTGAGGTGAACCGTGGCTGGAAGTATATAACAGTAAGTGCATCAAATTTTATCACGCTTACATTCAATTCCATTTAATTCAATAAGAATGTAGGTACTCATTATATTTCCAAGCTATATTTTTGTATACTGAATAGTCGTTATCTAGTGATAGAAGTGATAAAGTGCTAGAAGTGATACGTGGAATAAGATTTGGTGTTTTTGTTATCTAAGAATTCAAAGTCTTTTTATTTGCAACTTTAACTACATGTATAGTAACTGATCTGTAATAGTAATGAGTACATTCTACCTTAATAATTTATAAAGATTTGAGGGAGAAACTAGTCTGTTTTTCTCTTGCAATCTTGGTAATTATTCATGCATTATCGAATGAATTAATAAATTCTCTGTCTTTTCCAGTTTCCACTAATTTTATGCGTGGCGATTGCCATGTTCTGTGCCAATGTCATCACACCATCTGGTAAGTTTTTCTCATCTGTCGCTTCTTTGTCGTAGATTTTTGCATATAGTCCAGGCGCTGGCTTACATTGAGCATACATGAGAGAGGCAGAGAATTTGACTTCGGATTATTGTTAGGGGGTATTTAGTGTATATGAAACTCGATGTCGTCACGTCCCAGGGTGGTCGACAGCTTGGGGGGGAGGGGGGTAAGTTGTAAAAAACGCGCGCTTATAAAATCGCCTGTCCTGCAGTTACTATTCATAGTACAGCTTTCAATTTTTTCTCAATATTATGTACACATGACTGGCTTTCAATGTGGTCCTCTACATTTTTGCGATAAACCGCATAGTTTTTTGGTAAAAAAATAAAATATCTCGAAAAATGTATTTTTTTATTATTGACTTTTTGTTATTTCTCGAATATTCAAGTCATTAGCCGACTTAGAGGAAAAAAATCCCAATAAACGTTGTAGGCCGTCTCTTCCTGAATCCAATGATATATATAGTTTGGGGGTTTCGATCATAGATGCGGCAGTGGGAGGGGGATAAGTAGCACTGTTACACTGCGGCGCGGTCCTCCCCCATGATTAATGCGCGTAATGGTCTGTCTATCGCATCGCTCCTACTAGTCTATGCATGCAAATTATGTATTTCAGGAACGCTATCTTATGTATTTTCGGTCGCTGAACACGATTTTTCAACTCTCAAGCCTTAATAATAGATAATTCTCATCATAATATACAAATTATGGTCAAAATTACAAACTTCATCTCATTATCATTATTTATGATTACATTGTAATGATAAACCATCTTGTTAGGAATCCTATATGTGTTTCTCAGTCGATAAAAAACTGAAATCACTTTGGAATTGCGAAAGTCAAGTAATGGAGTAAGTTGAACAAATAATATAGGCTACCCCATATAGAGCACCGTGTAACAGGGGTAAAATTTTTCCTTAATATAAATTTACAGTTGAAGCACAAATAATGCCAATTACTCCCATGTGATATGACTGAATATTTGATTACAAAGGAAATACAACTCTAAAGCTGCGTTTACACCAAAGTTATTAACGAGATGTTAATAACTCAATCTTTATAGATTCTATAAGATTGAACATAACTTATCATACACATGATGGACTTATGTGTTTGCCATCATACACATATGTGTTTGTCATCATACACATGATGGACATATGTGTTTGCCAAGTTCCGTTAAATCTAATAGAATCTATAAAGAAACGCAGCTTTATCAACTGATTTATGTAACTTATACGCGAATAGATACTTTTCATCTGGCTGAGTTTGACTGATTGTCTTGGGGTGGTACTTGAATGAAAGTGGAATCGGAGATATCTTTGTTGAATTTAAAATATTTGGAGAGAATACTGTTGGAAATCTATTGAGGGGAGATCAGTATAATTAAGGTGTGAGAGCAAGCAATCAATTCAATGAAACAACTACAAGGACTCATGAACGGTTCAAATATGAGAGATTATCAAAGTATATTTGAAAGAAGTCAGGAGCTATTTGTGGAGTTTTTTTAGAATAACAATGTAAAATCAATGACTACTTGAAATTTATGACTGATTATTGTAACATAGTTTAGATGATCTTAAATTGTATTCATGCTCATAAGGAAGGACTCTGGTATTGCACATAGAAACTGTACGAGAAAAGATCCCATACTTTTTTCATTCAATCACACGAACTATGTTATGGAGTCTGTGTTATATCTAGAAAATATAAAAAAAAATACCCATAGAAGTAGAAAATAATTTCCAATAAGGAAACATTAACTCTATACAGTCAATACATTGACTCTCTGTCAAATGAAACTTTGAAAATTTAATAAATGTGACAACCGATCATGCTTTGGAGCAAACCCTCATTCGATCATCCAAAACTGAGTGATTGGAATAGCCTTCTTCAAAGGCTTTCCTAAAATGGCTGCTACTATATAAATAAATCTTCCATCAAAGATATTCTGTTCAAGTATGTTGACATCATTATGGATATCATTATGGAGATTGTGAAGAAAGTCATCGAATGAAGTAAAACAAGAATAATGAGAGATGATAATGATTTCCAGAAGCATAACCTTCTCAAGAGAACATAACATTTTTCTTCAAGACTGATGGACAACAGAATCTGCATAATGTTATCAATGGTCTGGAAGCAAGTGAAGAAGTGTGTGATTCTCTTTTGAACGTATAGAAAGAAATAGTTATTCGGTCTCCAACGATTGTTATCTGAACATAGTTGTAGCAAATTGTAAAAGTGTATTCTCACCTTTAAAAAGAAACAGAGTTCTTTCATTCTCCACGATGCAATCAAACAAAAATCCTAGTCTTAGTTAATTCTAGAACAAAAAGATCATTCTGATCTCTGTATTTTTACTATGTAGCTGTTTAAAGATAATTCAGCATTGAAGTTTTAGTGCAGCATGCATTTCTACAATAACCGCAATCTCTGTCAACATCTGATGGATATTTGAAAAAAAAACTCTTAATCTCACTTGGCCCATAAAATTGTAAGTGAAACTAGTTGTGGATTCGACTAAATCCCTAAATATCGTTGACAAATTCGCATAATGATGACATGGCTCTCCTGAATTCAACTCCTACTTCACTTTTCAAAACTTCAATACGCTGCAAGATTATGGAAACTTTGTGATGAGAAGAGTTATGAAAATTCTCAATAAAGATGGAGTGATACAGGTGGACATAGCTTTTCATGTCTATGGTCTAAAATCAAACAAAGGTAGTGAACATATTAGAAGCAGCAGAGTAAAAGAATCACTCCAATAATATGCTCTTCAAACCATCGAGACTTGATTTCAAAATCTGTGGCAGAGATTTATTAATGTGACATGCAAGAATCTATAAAGGAATAATCCATACGTTAGCTACGTGCAGGAATATATACATTCATTCATTTGTGGATAAAATTACAAATCATATAAATATCTTTGGGAAAGAATAACAGGCATGGCCCAAAACTATTCGAATCCCAAATTTTGATACTGAATAAATTGTTACCATTTCAAAACTGTCTGAACGGGAATACCATAATGGATGAATCAATCAAAAGTTAGTGAAATATCATTATAAAAATACTGTTAGAAATAATATGGATGAATATTTAAATTTTCTTTTCATTTTGATTTGACACATATCTATTATTATATTGGATATAATTTCTCAAAAGTTCACGACAAACTGAAGATTCACGAAAGATTAACATTTTCATACTAAACATAATCATTATGATAATGAATGAATGATGAATTCCATTTCCACCATGAATAACTAAGAAATTCCACAAATATTTCTTGGAAATTAACTGACCACTATATCAAGTAAGTGTGGCCAGTGTGCAATTAATAATATAATTTAGCCTGCAGCGCATCACAATAAATTAATTTGAGATAAAAACAATAGAACATAAAAACATATAAATATTATGATTATTCTATCCTAATATATTTCTTGAAACCCAAGTTTCATTTATTTCAAACAGTCTTTCCTAGTTACTTTCCTAAACATTTCTTAGTTTCCTTGCAGAATGAGATAAAGTTTGAAATTTTGACCATAATTAGTATATTATGATGAGAATTATTAATTAGTGAGACTTGAGAGTTGAAAAATCGTGTTCAGCGACCGAAAATACATAGAATAGCGTTCCTGAATACATAATTTGCATGCATAGACTAGTAGGAGCGATGCGATAGACAGGCCATTACGCGCATTAATCATGGGGGAGGACCGAGCCGCAGCGTAACAGTGCTATATATCCCCCTCCCACTGCCGCATCTATGATCGTAACCCCCAAACTATATATATCATTGGATTCAGGAAGAAACGGCCTACAACGTTTATTGGGAGCTTTTTCCTCTAAGTCGGCTAATGACTTGAATATTCGAGAAATAACAAAAAGTCAATAATAAAAAAATACATTTTTCGAGATATTTTATTTTTTTACCGAAAAACTATGCGGTTTATCGCAAAAATGTAGAGGACCACATTGAAAGCCAGTTATGTGTACATAATATTGAGAAAAAATTGAAAGCTGTACTATGAATAGCAACAGCAGGACAGGCGATTTTATAAGCGCGCGTTTTTTACAACTTACCCCCCTCCCCCCAAGCTGTCCACCACCCTGGGACGTGACGACTTCGAGTTTCATATACACTAAAGACCCCCTAACAATAATCCGAAGTCAAATTCTCTGCCTCTCTCATGTATGCTCAATGTAAGCCAGCGCCTGGACTAATAGACTATTAAGGCATGATTCTAGACATTTCAAAATATCTTAGAATATTGAAATTTTATTATTAGTAAATATTATTCAACTAGGTACCGGATTTTATTTATTCATAGTGAAAATTTCCATTCTCAATTGACTTTTTTAATATAGTTTCAATATTCAAAGTTTTTTCCTAGTGTTCATTCGGCCGTTTCTGTTATAGTTTTAATTAAAAACTAATTCCAGTCAACTCTTCGCTAGTAAAATATTTTTGGCTTATCTTTATTTCGGACAAAACATATTCGGCCAAATTGGAGGGGTCAATCAATCATTCAGAATTTCACAACTTCCTGATAAGTTCCACGGTCTCAAGCCCAAGACTGTGCCAATTCTTAGGCTGGCCACACACCGATTAGGTGACAAGACTAGTCACGTTTAGTCACAATACTTCACATTGCTGCTTATGACGCAACACACACTGATTAGTCATTGCAATTAAACATGACTCCATAAGCAACTATGTGAAGTGTTGTGACTAAACGTGACTAGTCTTGTCTTGACTAATCGGTGTGTGACCAGCCTTATTTATAAATGTAGCCAAAGAAAATGAGTAAATAAATGTATTTCCAAATGTAGCTAGGCTATGAGTCACTTACATTTTTGAATTACAGTCAAATTTACAATTCAAAACAAAAAAATACAGATTTTGAATTTAGAAAAATTTTTTAAATTAATTGAACCATTCACAAACAATTAAAAAACAATTAACTCATTGGTTAATTAAGAATCTATATGCACATTTCAAATTAATAAGTTGAGTACCTAGTTCAGACGCGATGATGCGTCAAACATAATTTACTATTCCTTACGTGTATAAGCCAGTTCCTTACTTTATTATAGTATTATAGATAACTGAAGAAGACATAAAACTTGAAAACCTCACAGAATCAAATTGATTTTTTTCAATACATCAATAAATTTTAGTATCGATTAGATCCTCCTCAATTTGAATCAGGTAGCCTTTTGTTTCCCCAATTCCAAACAAAATACCTAAAATATTCGTTTCACTCCGAATTTGGGTCTGATAGTATTATTATTACTGAAGAATATAAATTATTACTTATTTTATTGAGATCTATTCATGTTTTTCTTATGAAATTATGTATTTGATGGAATCCAAGTTCAATTGAAATAGAAACAAATTCCTTCAAAAAATACCTAAAATATTCGTTTCACTACGAATTTGTGTCTGATAGTAAATTATAACTGAAGAATATAAATTATTACTTATTTTATTAAGATCTATTCATGTTTTTCTTATGAAATTCAATGATACAGCATGAAGCCTATGTCAATTTCATTTTTACTGGTAGGCAAAATTTTACATTATAAAAATGTATCTGATGAAATCCAAGTTCAATTGAAATGAAACAAATTCCTTCAAAAAATCATTTATAATAATACGTTTTACAATGTATCAGGCCAAATATTGTAGCCCACTGTTAATTAAGGTATGTACCCTATACATGCATAATCGTCGTCGTCTTCCTACAAGGATTAGGCAATTTGCCTGTTCCGACTTCAAACTCACATCCATCTTTTACGGATGGATGCATAATAAACATAAATGGATACATGCATAATAAAATTTATAAAAATAACATATTGAAATCACGCTTATCTAACTACTTGTTACAATTGAAAAATTTAGAAATGTGAGTGATAAAATTAAAAATAAACATAGTCCACATGGTTAGATAGCCGAGGTTGGATAATTGTGATGCTATAATTATAATGGCATTTCCTGCAATATTTTAAATCTATATTTTGTTCTTTGTCATTTCCTTATTCCTCTACTAACTATTGTCTCATTTTCAGCTTTTCATGACCATTGAAGAATGATAATAAAAATTTCCTCAATTCAATTTAACTGAAATCGTATTGACTTCTATCTAAATTCGGGTCTTTCTCGATAATAATTTCTTTCTGAGTACCGGTACCTACTGTTCATGTTCTAAGTTCAATAGAAACAAAACCTTTAAATACAAAAGCTGTAAATATCAATAACTTACTGGAAAATAATGTAATAATGATGATTACAAAATATCAGTTTATGAAAAGATAGTAGAAAAGTGGAACTATAGCAAGCCTACTACATATGAATAATGACAATCCATGAGACAATACTAAACTATAGCTATACTGATCTATAGCAAGCCTACTACATATGAATAATGACAATCCATGAGACAATACTAAACTATAGCTATACTGAACTATAGCAAGCCTACTACATATGAATAATGACAATCCATGAGACAATACTAAACTGTAGCTATACTGAACTACAGCAAGCCTACTACATATGAATAATGACAATCCATGAGACAATACTAAACTATAGCTATACTGAACTATAGCAAGCCTACTACATATGAATATGACAATCCATGAGACAATACTAAACTATAGCTATACTGAACTATAGCAAGCCTACTACATATGAATAATGACAATCCATGAGACAATACTAAACTATAGCTATACTGAACTATAGCAAGCCTACTACATATGAATAATGACAATCCATGAGACAATACTAAACTATAGCTATACTGAACTATAGCAAGCCTACTACATATGAATAATGACAATCCATGAGACAATACTAAAGATTTTTGGAAATATTAACTACCTTTTAGAAATTTATTAATTAACTTGATTGCAAAATTTTACATTGAATAATTTTTCGATGAAATCCAAGTTCAATCGTAATGAAAACAACTTCCTTCAAAAAATAATCTATAATAATACTTTTCGAGAAAAAAATTGAGAACAAAAAAAAAATTGGAAATTTCGGGATTCGAACTGAGTATCATCTTTCACTTCAAAGCCAAGTGCTTTACCAATACGCCACGACTGAGGTTGTGTAACAACGTTATAACGTACATCGCATTATCCTTACTCCTACTTGAACAGTTTGTGTCCTATCTTTTCAGTGATATTAACTTACTCATCAGTTTTAGGAGATTTACGGAATGATGATTTCCAGGGCTTACGACTGTTTTCTATTACCTTTGTAATATTACATTTTTCTCGATTAAAATCGAATCTTCAATTCGAGATCTATAAAACTTGATAGTAAATATCAGAGTAATCAATATGCGGACAACTTTTAACTGAGAATTTATCGTAAATAATTGTGTTGCACATTCCATGGTATCACCGAAACAGAGTCAACAGAATTAACAGATCATTATAAATATAGAGGATATATAAATTTAAAATAACAGTTTCGAAATAAAGTTTTATTGAGAACAAATATAAAATGTAAATTCTAAACTAGTAATTTATAATTTTTTGGAATTTAATATCAATGACGTGTTCATAACGTCGTCACTGGTTTGAGGTGTGGCTTTGCTCTGTACTTGTTAGCTTCTCTCTAAAAAAATGGTGGCTGGCTATGGAAAAGTGTTTTGTGCTCTCTGAATATTTTTCTGTTTAATTGAAATTTATAATGTTTTAATTTGAGATTTGAACAGTTTTATGGTGTTCTAAGTTTGTATAATTTGATTTGTGTGTCTACAAGCCTATAGCCATTGTTTTCAACTATATAAATGGATAAGTATTTTAGCTTGTAATGATGCTAGATGTTTAAGTGTGTAAGGTATTGTTTTGTGGATTTGTGTTGTATATTGCCAAAATTCTTATGAAGATTATAAGTTGATTTGCTCTGAAAACTGGATTTCTTATTTATAAGCAATAGATCCATTCATAATTTATCAAGAATCTACCATTTTGGAGCCGATAACTTCCTTTAGGTTAATAGGTGAGAAATGCTATCCAACCTATTTAGGATAAATTGGTAGCACGGCACCTTCATTGCAATGTTTGTTAAATACATGAGCCGTACCTACTTTAAAATATTATGTGAATCACTATATGATGTCATCTATCAGCTTTCCTTGTAAAGAATCATCAATGCTCCCCATCCGTCCAATGCTGACAGATTTAAGTAAATCTGGCTTTAGCTATTGCCTACACTACAATCATTATATTATCTACTAGCTGGCCCGGCAAACTTCGTAACGCCAAACAGTTAATGCATCTCATGACAAACTTTAGCTGGATGCACACCTGAGGAGGCGCGATGCGGCATTTTGCATCCAGGTGCTTCTTGCTTATTTGTTTGAATGGAACAACTCACACACACTGATTCGGACATGGCGTGGAACAGTGTGATAAAGCAATCTCCATAAGATCAACACTTTGTATCACCAAGCCGCGCCTCCTCAGGTGTGCTTAGTCTTCGCTTAATATGATGCACTATATTTTTATGAAAATTATCCATCAATCAGTATTTTATATCTCAATATGGACTTCCTATGTGCTAGTTGTACAGCATTTTGTATTTTTAGATATAGTTGAATGCACCTTGCTGGGGAATTGAATGGTATATCTCCTTGCTGCTGATTTTCCCGTGCATATTCTAAATTTACAGCATTCCGAGTTTCACGACCCAAGTTTGGACGTCGTTCGCACCGTGGCATTATTTCATTTTATTTATTCATAGACAATAGATACAATGCAGGTAAAAACAACAGGCATTCACCCAAAACTGCTTTAAACCTTAATTTGGAATACACGGTCTAGAGGTTATGTAAAATAATAACTTAATTCACACACTATTTTAAGTCCAAAAATTTTGGATTTATCAGATTGATTAATTTCAAAATACAGATCCAAACCATAATCTTCCTTCACAATCACAAAAAATATTAAAAATTTCACTTAAATCCTCAAATTATACTCATGCTAAAATAATTATTATTAGAATTAAAATTTTGTGAATCAGTAAAAAGAAAGAAAATAGAAAAACAGGTCTACCGACGGCTGTTGGATGACGCGATGATTATAACAGCTGATTTTTATTTCTGTGTGAGGCCAGCTCACAAATCTTCTCCCATAAGGATTACATGTAAACTTTGAAGGACCGTAGGAAAGAGTCCTGAAGTCGGATTATAAATTTGATAGGCCATAAACCTGGTCCTAAACATAACGAACATTACTAAAAAAATCATCAAATTCGGTGCATACATAAAAAAGTTATTGAACGTCAAAATTTGAGGCTCGATTTTTATTTATATAGATAATAGTACGTTTCGAGAGAATAAATTGAGAACAAAAAAATTGAAACTTCTTCGGGACTCGACCCTAGTATCTTTCGCTTTGAAGCCGAACTCTTTACCCTTACGCCACAAGTGCTATTGGAATGGATTGTCTTGTAACATCCTTATAGCCTCCATCACATTATCCTTTCTCTTACTGGAACAGTTTGTGTCATCCCGTAGCCTACCTAGCCTATCTTTTCAGTGATAAAATGAAAATAAATGTGGCATATTTCATTTAAAAAAGATTTAATTCGTTTCTGTCTGATGATTCATAACGATATCCATTAATTTTTGCATCTATTTATAAAGTGATACAAATAAATTGCAGAAAATGCCGGCAATATTCAAATATGCTGTTAAATTTTGGACTGCGATTGATTTCACCCCCAAAATAGCTAGAAAATGATTATTTATAGCACTTTGTTCAAAATAATCCGACACGTATTATTTAAAATGTTTGTTTAAAAAGCTGAATAATATAGCTCTTCAATTGGGTTCAACAAATTTTCGTTTCTGATACACGGATTTCAGTAGGCTACATACGGTACCGTACCAGTACCTAACGTTCATCATACTTGAAAACATCTCTTATGTAAGGATAAAGTTGTCAATATTTCACCGATTTAGGAATTTGTCAGCGAAAAATATAGTATGTTGGCTATATTACTATATTGATTTCATTTAAAATCAAAACTCTTAGGCCTACATAATTTAACTCACCGCTCGTACCGGCGGCGGTAGTGTTGTATGGTAGATGATTTTTAGTGTTTAATATCGTATTTAAAGATGACAAAAACAGCTTTTCGGAAATTTGAAATACTGAGAATCAATAAAATGTTGATATTCAAAACTTAACAACTCACAATAATATAATATCACAATCGCTATAAGCTGCCAGCATTTGTATCAAAACTCCAGTATCAAAACATGAGCTTTCTGTATCGAAACACATATTGCAACACATTGTTACCAGCGTATCAATTTCTCTATGAGCTTCCTTTATACAAACACATCTACAACAATGTAGGTATGCCGTATGATGTTCCATGAATCAAATTTAAACATTAATTCTGAAAAATCTAGAAAGAAAATTGAAATTTGGGCTTCGAGGTGCACGATTTTGATATTTTTAGAATCTATGTTCAAAATTTGGAGATCTAAATCATTCCCGTTTTTCCGGTATGCAATCCACAAGTTGACATGTTTTGATGCGAACACACGAACACACGAACAAACACAAGCCTACTCTCTCTTATTATATAGACAATGATATTGTATCTATCAATGTATAAATAAATGAATAAAATAGAATTATCATTGAACGATTGTCGTTGCAGAATACACGAGCGGCTCAATGATGTGGCTGCTTTTCTGGGGCTCGATGTGCGGAGTCACGTTCTCCATGATCATGTACTACGGCCATGAGTTCGTGGATGCGCCACGCCTCTCTGCCATCTACAAGTCGTACAGATCACGCTCCTCTCTGGACGGTGTGGCCCGGTGAGCTTAGCTACACCATCATCCGTGGCCCGGTGAGCTTAGCTACACCATCATCCGTGGCCCGGTGAGCTTAGCTACACCATCATCGCATTCACAACGCTGCAAACAACAAATATATTTTTGGCCATGGTTTAAACATTTGAGCTGTTAATTTGTATATTATGCTATTTTTATTACTATCATTTGTATATTTACTTACTTTTAAATTATACATATATATTATACATGAAATTCCATGTCTAAATATGCTTCAATATACAGTGTGGAGTAGTGAAACCACACTATAAGTAACACAAAACACAAAGAAAAACTCGTTGTTTCAATCTCAATAACACATAAAATCTATATTTTAAGGTGAATTTTAAAAATAAATTTGCTCCGGAGAAGCAGGAGACTTGACGAGTAGCTACTGTTTACACAACGTGGAATGAAACTAGAACTGCTATTCACGCTCATTTCACTTTTATAAGGACTTGAATACATGTATTCTCTGTACGTACTGAATTCCTCTCAAATCCCTCCCTCATACTCGTACTTACTGTACCTTTAAAACGACTTGTGTATTTTTGTGTGAAACAGTAATAACCTTCTCCAGAGCATTTTTAAATATACAGAAACCCCAAATCAAAATCATAAAAACTTGAATCATCGTTTTCATTACTCAATCATCAATTAATGTTAATACCAAACCCTTGTTCCTCATTAATTCAAAACTTCATGGATTCAACATGTTAATCGTTTATAGCTGGAATATTTGTATCTATATTTTTTAGGTAGCAGCCCTACCTAGTTAAGTTTTGGTTCAGGGTATGATTCCTGGCCTCTACCTTTTCTTGAAACCTTTACGCTTATCATCTAGAATTCCACAAATGAGGACATCTTTGTAATACTGTTTTCCTAATACTGAAACGTTTTCCTAGCTGATAAGCTATAGTATATTTTCGTGATTTGAATATTGCAGCTTATTCTAAAGTCAAATTGGTAATTGATTTCTTATCGAGAAACTTGAAAATTTATTTTTTAAAGTAGAATGTAATAACATCAGGTGAATGACATTGTCGATAATCTTCAATAAATGTGTGCTTATAGGTATGTGACAGGACAATTCCATATTGACTCATTTGATATCTACACGTATATTTCGGATTAATCCCAACAACCTCTTGAAATCAACAATAGCTAAAAGTATTGTTAATAACACTTTTAATGTATGTGTTGTGGAGCTTCTGTATTCATCCCTAAGCATCAGTCAGAGTATATGTTCGATTATCAAGAATGATACAATTCGAAATCTTTTCTCTCCGTAGCCATCTATTTATAAATTAATAGCCTCATTAATAATGTATTTCAAAAATAATTACTGTCTGAACATGTATGTGGGCTGCTTGGTACTCTGTTAACCACAAATCCAACTGGATTTCATTATCGTTGTAATATTTATCGGGCATTATATACTAAGAGAAAATTCCATGCAGATGCAGCCACGTAATCTTCAAATTATTTTGACTCATCGGCTAAACATAGGTGTCATATTTCAACAGAGATTGTATTACGAGACACTCTAATGTTCTAATCGAATACTTCACTAACATTAGTATTTTTTTATCTGCTTCAAATTTCTTGAGTATCAATGGGTATGGCTTGAAACTAAGCAATGTTTAAAACTTGTATCGATCCAACTTCATATATATCGATCTGTAATTAACTTAATCATCTTGTATCAATCTGTGATTAAATTAATGTACATTAATACAATTTTAGTGGTGACTGCTTTTCCTGTGCTAATCAATCTCCCAACATATCCTCTAAACAAAATTTATCCACTTTTGCAATCAATGAATCTATATTATAAAGGGAGGAATTGACTTATACATGTAAGGAATAGGAAATACACTAGTGACCCCCAGGGTTGGAGAACTCGCTCAAGAACTGTTGTATCGTAATCTTTGAAACCCGCATCATGGAAACAGCTGAATATTTCTCTAACAAGAATAATTTGACAGTAGGTTTTATTGGGGATCCTATTTGAAATGAAAAATTACTCTGTCGCTTTAACATCTTTGACCCTTATATGAATCCAAATTCATTTTTTGAAATGAGAAAGTGGTCATGTAATACATGATTTCGATACATAGTTCCAAGAGATAATAAATGGCGAATACCGCACATTGATATCTCAACCCGTATCAGTTTGTTGGTGTAAAAGTTGTAAATTATGTTGTATATTAACCAGCTGAAATCATGTGTCAGCGCATGAAGATCTGTCTGTGTGGTACCTTCTAAATAGCCTCACCTCGTTATGAATGAATGGAGCAATTAATGTTGTAATTGCACGCAATGAATTCTTCAGCTGACTAAATGATTAATCAAAGCTAATTTTTTCTTATGCACTTTCAATGCTGTCTGTTATAATCCTGAAAAAGGACGAAGGAGTGAGGATCCTGTAAAAAGGTTCGAAGAATACGTGTTCAACATTTGAAGCTAATTGATCAATTCTTTCTAATATTATTGTAGAACATAGAAACAGACGGACAACGACTTTGGTCTTCAGTAAGTCAGAAGTTAGAACTCGCTAACGCTCGTTCAACAAATAATTTTTATTTAATAATTGAAGTTAATTTGTCAATTTGTGATTTAAAATTTACGGAACAATAAAAGGCCCATCCAAACAGACCTTTCTCCAAATTATTCCGTAGCGTAATTGATAGCACGCGTGGCTCATTAATCAGAGTTCGAGACTCAACTCATATTTTTAGAATTTTCAACTTTGATGAAAATTATCCATGTGATCTTGACTAAATAATTAATCTATTTTCTTATGTTTCCTGGACATTAGGAGATTGCATTTTACAACACAAAATGTTCACAAGTAAATGTTATCCAGAAGTAATTCAAGTAATTTTAAATTTAAATCACAACTTGAGGTATGTGTGACGAGTTAGGAGGGATGGATGTTTCACATAGGGTGAAATCATCTTCAAATCAACTAGAAATATATAGTATTCTCTATTTCAAGGTAATAGAGCGGTCAATAACTTAATTTAATAGTTCAATAAACAAGTAGGATCTCAAACAATACAAAATGTGTCTTTGTCCTGGTTGCACAAAAGCTTAGATTTAAACCATGATTAGATGCCACGAGAACCAATCAGAAAATACCTCTTTTCAAAAGCCTTCTAAGATTGGTTCTCGTGACATTTTATTTAATCATGATTAAAATGTAACAGGCTTTTGTGGAATCGAGCCTTATCTATTACAAAATGTCGCCATAAAAATTATATTAATAAATGCATTACGAAATTGTTTTTTATCAATGCAATTTACTGGTTTGTGCATCATACTAGGACGAACAACCGGATTATATTGCGTCCTTATAGAATTTTTTTTTCAAGATCTTCCTTGATTCTTTGGTAGATGAATAAAACAACATGAATGAATTCCGTAAATTTATTGTTAATTTTTATATCATTCAAATTCATTTCAATTATAAAAATACAACCTAATACTATTTGAAAAAAATACAAATATATTGTCTGTACCAATCGATTTATGAGATGGAAGGTTAACTACTGCGTACCTCACATTTCTCAACAACTCACATGTGGTAACAAATACAAGGTAACAACATTATTCTTATTTCAATCTACTTGGTTGTTCATCGTTAAAGATATACTCCACTACTTTGAGAAAAATTCATGTTAAAAAAGTCCAATAATTAACAGGAACAATCTTAGGAATTGGGTAAATTTTTTGTCATTATTCTTGATAAAATAATAATAAAAAATCACTATGCATAATACCATAGCCACCTCTAATACATGATAATACTCTATGCATCTGGATAGTATAGATCACGAACAAATAATAAGGAAACTTGATTCTACAATCTTCAATAAAATAATTATATAATTGAATATATTCTGCACAAGAAATGTCAAAACTTCAAAAGTTTCAAGTAATGGTTTTTTGAAGAAGTGAGAATGTTTTCAAATAATATATATTCTGTTACTTTCATTAAATTTTTGAGCCATCTTAACTCAGTAAATGGAGCATATTTTATAATTTTTATCACTCATTTATTTTAAAACACAACTGGAATTTTTATTTCCACAAATGGAAATTGTACGTGTTGGCATCAACTAAATGCATTTTCAATAATAGAACAGGCAATGATTGATACAGTACTGGTACAGTAGTTTTAATAATACAATCTATACAGATATCACAGTTTTTCGTGTAGAAAATGTTATTTCATGTTGAAATAAATAAAAACCACCCATAAAGCATGATGTTAGTGTTATTTGTTATTCAAAACATGACTTTCTAAGTCGTAAGTTAATAGTTTATAGTTTATAAAATTTCATTAAGCTCACATTGACATCGATGTAAGTTTGATACAACATTGTATAAAATACTAAGTACAAAATAATATACACATTTATGATGTAATCTCACACTTTGGCAAAAATTAAACTATACATTTATTTTTTTAAAGCTCAGTTCACTACGTAATAGATTAACAATAATATGTACTGTAATAAGTAATAGCATACTCTTAATCAAGTACTGAAATCCCCGACTCATAGAAACAATTTTTTTTAAGATTAAATGACAACACTCTATTTGATTATTAGTATTTAGTCTCAGTTTATTCAACATAGTCATTCGAAATCACTCAGCAACAATCAGTTTGATTGAATACATTACCGTACTTAATAGAAGATCAAATTGGTAGACCGGGTTATAAATGCAGTATTTCTTGAACACGAGGTATTTATCTGTACCCGAATTACTTTAATTATAATTCACTTGATATAGTCAAAAATCTATTATTTCAAAACAACAATTTATAATACCTGAATGTTTCTAATCTTTAATAACATGGTGAGTTAATTATTTGGCTATGAACTAGATTGAGCACAACATACAATTAATTAGAAGGCTATCAGAATAATATACCATTTATAATACTCTGTTCATCTAATTGAACAATTCATATTTTTTTATCAATTTGGTACTGTGTCTTGAAGGTCTTCTTTATAATCGACTAAGATTTTAGTATCCTGATCTCATATTCAGAGTAATAATAATAATTCCCCAATTAAAAAAGTGTTTCCAATGTGGAAAATAATTTGGCTCTAATCAGAAATAAAATGTTGAATTTGCTTCGAAATTCCTTTTTGTTAGTCAGGGTAGGCCTAGACGACTGCGGAAGAAAGTTTCTATTAAATCTTTTTCTGAGTTTTAATTTTCTATTCGCAAGTGAAACTGGCTTTGAATATTTTTGTCTATTTTATAAATAATATGGTATTCCGCAACTTTTGCATTGGACAAACGCAGACACCTCTAACTTGATGAGTATCTTGTGGGGGGGGGAGGGTTGGTTGATTGTAGGCTTGGTTGATTGTAGGCAGGTGATCAGATGGTGAGATCTTCCCAGTCTTGGAGCGGTCGGACGGTCACTGCTATCCGGAACACTGTCACGTTCTGCAGAGCCTCTGTGCACTTCCTGGTAAGCGGATTCTCCTGCAGATCCACGTCCTGCAGAGAGGGACACTCTTTTAGCCTTTCGATGTCGACCTCTGCAAAATTGAACAGAACACAGCGTTAATTTGTGAGTTGAAGTGATTCATCATTTTTCTACCCTTTCTGCTCATCCAAATTGATAATATCCTATTATATTAAGCGAGCAATTTCTGTATATCTGTTTATATTTTTATAACTGGTTATCTGGTTATTTATGTTCAACGGATCTCGAAAACGGCTCTAACGATTTTCACGAAATTTGGAACATAGTAGGTTTATGATATAAAAATTCGATTGCACTAAGTCTCATCCTTGGTAAAACACGCTGAACGAAATTAAAAGGATAATTCATCTTTGGCTGAAATAGCTGAGACTTTCGTCGTCTGTGGATAGTAAAAAGTGAGCGAGTGATTCTGTGGAAAATCAAAATATCGCATGCCCGAAATTCATAAGCTGACGTATAGCCAGCTGTAAAATATAAACACGGTCATTTTAGAGAATTGTGTTCTGTTTATCAATAAATAAAAATAACGAGCGAAGCTCGGTGCCCAGATATTTTTAATCAAATATTCAAAAAGATGTAATAAAATACGGGTATGTGATTTAATAAATTAATAAAAATGAAAAACAGTGAAATCAAAATATTAGACGACTTTTTTGTCACTAGAATATCTTTTATCTTTTAATATGAATATATTTATCTCTGGCCACTCCCGTGTGGCCAGATAGACACATGTCTAACGGATGGACACATTAAACTGTCGGTCCCGGATGTCAAAAAAACAGTCATTAGGTCATGCCAGATCCCTGAAATTGATCAGTTGCGACCTGAAAACACTGACACCAGACCTGAGCCAGCCAGGTCACTCGATATTGTTATTATTATTTTCTTGGCATAATTTTATTTCTTGTAGCTTTGGTGAAAATTGTTTATCAGTTTTTCTGTAACTGTTTTTCAGTAGAGGTGGGTTTTCGTTCTTGCGTATCCGCGTTCGACTGCGTATGCGATTAGTCAAAATAGCAACTATTCAAAAGAATGAATCGTACTATTTGTAACATATTCGTTAAGTTGATATCGCATTCAGTTTTAAAATTACTGTAATATTAAATGAAACGACGTAAGGTGCGATATCAACTGAGTGAATATTTTACTGATAAATAAGATTTATTGTTTTGGAAAGTTGCTATTTTGACTAATCGCATACGCAACCGAAAGCGGATACGCACAAACGAAAATCCACCTTAAGAGGAATCAGAATATTATTATTATATATATTATTCATTCCTAATATCTGAACCCGTCTGTACAGTAAATTGATTGTTGGTAATATCTTCAAGTGTCTATAAGAAAATACGTCAATTCCCTATTGATGGAAATTTATAAGAAATTACAATTTGTTCAAATGCTAATGAATGAACTTTTAACTTTGTAAATAATAACCTTTGATATTTGTTTAATTATAATTATACGTCCCTATTAGAGGCCTACCGCATTATTAGGTAATTCTTAGTATTATGAAGTAAATTTCAAAATTGCTTGAATTATTGTGTTTAGAGTTTGAAAAGAGTATGGAGCAACATTTAAAAATGAAAATTCGAATGTGAATGTATGAGAATTAATCAATATGGTTCAAGTTAATTATTGATTCTAAAGCTAAATTCGGCCAAAGACAAAAATGATTGGAAGCTATATGAAATAAATAAGAAGCTATTCTGTTCTGTTTGATTCAATTGTAGGGTAATTATTGTTAATTGTAGGGTAAGTTACCTGTGATGAAGTTGTGGTGTGCGTTGAGCGTGGTGAGCTTTGGAGTTTTGTAGGCGACGTGTGGAAGCGACGTGAAGGAGTTGTGCGAGATGTCCAGTTTCTCCAATTCAGTCAGATCTGCCAGTTCATCTGGTAGTTTGCTCATCTGATTGTTCGATAGGTTCAGCTCTGAAATTATACAAATTAAAGCATCAGAATAATAACTGCGAATTGTGATGATGACTAGGAAATAGGTTCTGGTAGTATATTTATTGTGTTCATTAATATTTATTTCACAGGAGAGAAAATAAACTGAATCTCAATTAAACTCGAATGATGATAATTTTCTGAATTTTGCCCACATAAAGTAATCACTCATGATGATCATTATTCAAAATCAGCTTGGGAAGATTAGAACACGGAATTAGATTCTTCCGCCATCTATCAATCAATCAAAAATTTATATCAGCGCTTCATATACCTATTCCACCGCAATTATTTATCATCTATGCACATCTCCATGACTTGAAATTATTTATAAAACACTTTGTGTGAATCATGAGGAGATGGAGAATTATATAGTATCAATTTATTCTGATCGATAATGGTCGAGTAGTGTGATAAGATCGCAAGTATACAATAATATTAAAAATGAATATAGAATATGAACAAAAATTAAAATAAAACATATAAATAGGGAAGTTCAAATGAATTTACAGGAAATCTAATGTGTACGGTTTGTTGAGGGATTTTGAGTGTACTTGAGTTGTCTCTTTCAGGTTTAATTACTTGCAGTATCCTAATACCATTAATTATTATCATGTTACGTCTGTAGGTATATATATATATATATATATATATATATATATATATATATATATATATATTGTAATTTATAATTATTATTGCTCTGTTTCTTTTGTTTTGGTAATATGTTATTGTTTAGTGCTTATTATTGGATGAAATAGTTTTGTGTTCAATCATTGTCATATCTATCAGTGTATATTTAAGTATATGGAATTGTAGAGAACTCGTTCCTCGCACACAGGCTTTGTCCATTTGAGGAACCTTCTTCAAGTTTTGTATTATATTGTATATTGTTTGTACTTTCTAAGAAGAAGAATAAAGATAATTTCAATTTATAAAACATTTTCACAGTTTAAGAAGACGTTTCAATGAATAGGTTGTAGCTAATCAATTTCTCATATCTGACACTTTGTTAATGCTTTGAGTAATCTTTTTATTTTCACTATCAATCAAGATTAAGCCCTCGACTTCCGGGACATATTTCATAAGCCTGACCAGTCTTTAAAAAAATGAATTCAGAGTTCGTTTAGAAAAAGTTAACATAATTATTAGAAACTAATTCGGAGAAGTTGGTGTAACGAATTGGGGTTTTGGGAACTCATATACAAGCTGAAATACAGGAAAAGTTCCCACTGACAGACAGTTTTGGCTGTAAACCAATTTGGTATTCTTCCAAAATCTCACAAAGTAATTTTCAAAAATGTAAATAGAGTATGAAAATCTATTCCGGTTATTAAGTGAGACATGGTGGAGGGTGGAGGGTTGGAGCGTTTCTTCAGTCGTGACCAGAATTTCATGCGCAGAAAGTTTATATTGTACACTTTATAGATAGAATGATGAGTTGTAAAATATTTTTACTTCCAAGTTATATTATACCATAAGAAGAGCTTTTAAACGTTCTCAGTTGTTATAGTACGTAATGCTTGAAGGAAAATTACAAAATAAATTATTATAATGGAATTGTGCTTACCAGTAATAAGAGAAAACTTGACTGCAAATTTGGGTGGAATTTTTGTGATGACATTGCTTGATAGATTGCAGCCCTTGAGCTCAGTGTGTCGCATCAGGTGGTAGACGGCATCAGGCACTTGCATCAACTGGCACTCTGATAAATCTGCAACAATCCATTAAACAATACATTACCAACTAATCGTATTCTCATACATGTATAAAAATGATCAAAATTGTATGAGAAATGGGAATTAAGATTGATATATAGTGAGAGATTAAGAACGTGGGTTTCGAACAATAGGGAAGAAGTTCATATTTATCTTTAGTGGAGCTGGTCACAATTAGCCACCCTTTCAAAGGAAAAACAGTTAACACATATCACTATTTGCGCTATAAGATACATTTTCGACTATTTTGGGACAAATGTTCACATGATAATTTATTAATTTATTCTATCAGAACCATTCATTTTCAAATAAAATTGTAAAACATTTTTGTCGAGAGACTGAATAGAGCACTTACATAATATTACATTCAACTTCATATTACGCAACTGTATTCAGCTGTAGTTCTAATTACTAAAATTCGAACTTTCCTAAATCTAGAACATTCTCAAAACACACATTTTATAAACATTGATGTAAAAAGTAAGTTACAACAGGTGGTGATTTATTGTTTAAATATAGATTCTTTGTTGAATAATAATTGAATATTTGAACACAAAATAAATTTTATGGGTCATAGCTTTGACTATAGAAAGACTATAGAAAACTTCTTTCTATAGTCAAAGGTCATAGCTACCATAATAAAAGCGCTAGTTTGAAATCGCGCGCTCTGCAATTTTAGCCTACACTACTGTACTCAGCCTTCATGCTGTACGAGAACAAACCAAAAAATAAAACAAGCTAGTTATATTATTCTTATAAATAGGAGCTTCAAGATTCATATTGTAGAATAAAAATTAGTAAATGAATCAGCATACAAAAGTTACATTGAATATCTCACCGAGTTGCCTGGTTTCTTGAGCTAGTTCACAACGAAGAACAACGCGAGTCACTCCGCTAGCCATTTTGTTTTTCAAACGTGTCAGAGAAGAGAGAACTACAGAGATCGACTCTCGCTATGAGCTCGACTCAAAGAATCGACCAAACCTCTCTGCTATCGAGTATTTATCTAATAACTAACTATTCAGCTTCAGACATGCGCGAGTAAAAACACTTTGGCACCTACTTGCAAATTGCCTAAAAGCTTTCGATTAGCCTAATTTCAATGAGTGGTCTGAATTGAAGATTACATTAAGCTCTTTTGATGGACCATTGGCCTACAAGCTTTTTCCTCTTCCGTGATTCAACCATTTACTTGGGAGTGAAAAATACTTTGAAGCCCATCTTGGATTGCATGAGAATGCATTTTCCCTCACTTTCCCTCACAACTTCCCAAAACCCTACTTTTTCTTCTTATGATTCTGATTAGCTCATTTATAAATAACCAAACATTTATAATGAATATTGAAAAAAAATATTATTAGATTATTGCATGAAACAAGAAAAATTTGAAACTGAAATCTGATACGGTGATCTCTATAAAAATCTAGCCTTCTTTGAATTTTTTCGTATCGACATTTATTATTTTATTTGTCAACATTCCAATTGGTTCCAAATTTTACAGTAATAAGTATTTTTAGGTGAACCAAATAAAAAGACAAATTATTATGGGAACACTTCATACTCCACTTTTTACATTTATAGCCTACTAGCTCCTAGTATATGTACTTTATTATACTAGTACCTTGTTATCCCGTAATAGATGGTAGTAATAAATTATTATTCATGTATTTCTATTGAATAAGAAATAATACTAATAATGTACTAGATGATAATAATATCACAATTTTGTCACTTTCTCTACTACGAAGAATGTTTAAATATGATTGTGAAGCTCTAGGCATGTAGAATTCAAAAAATCTAAACAGTATATCAATCCAGGTTTTCAGATTTTCTAGAATCCTACAATTGAATTCTCTTTGATTTTCTCTTGCATCTTCATCTTCAATAGATAATATTCCATTTGAATTTCTACATACTCAGTTGCTGTGTCTGTTGATCAGTGCAAGATTCAACGTGCAATGCGCCGGTGTAGTCATGTGAGTCACAAAGTGGTCTTGAAACCAGTTGCCCGATATGGGGAAGCAGGATTTAATCTTGACTCCTTCCTTAGCCCTGACTGCTCTGCTCCATCATAATATATATTTTGCTAGTATCCGCGTATTACACTTCGCATAACACAATACATGTATACAACAGATGATATATAGACCTAACACATAGCGCACCAAGCATGCTACAGTCCTACAGAAAAGCTCAGGCATAATGATGTTAGCGTGATATCGCACTTGGTTTGTTAATTTGCGCATGTGCACAAATCAGAGAGCAAAGAATTCTGAGTGACTTGAAAGAAATATAAAAAGAGACCGAGTAAGTGAAAAGAGAGGGTTGGAGAATGACTTGAAAGAAAATGAAACATTTGAGAGAGATGGAGAACATTGAAGAGGGTTTGATTGATTGATTGAGTACTTCATTTATGTAGATTACAATATATACTGGCTTATACACTTATAAACAATAGATTACAATACAGCAAAACTATATATGAATTTACAAAATATAAACTAAGAAAATAATTATTGAGCTGTATATGATATGAAAAAAGCAATTTGTAATAACTATAGATAAGATAGATAATATTGTTATGCATCTACATAAATTGGCGGAGCTTTGGACATATCAAGGGTGAGAGAGAGGAAATGAGAGGGAGAGAGGTAGCTTTCTAAAGAGTTACCTATTATAACGAGGAAGACAGTGCAAAGATAACGCGGTCTTTGTCTTGTCCTTGATTGACTGTATTATTTGAACTACTCCTCCACTCCAATGAGGAAGAGATAACTGAGGTGCATATGTTCTTTGTCTAGACTAAATCTAACCCAAATTTGACACAATGCTTTGTTTCAAACTCGAAATGGAACGTTTTTGTGTCTCATCTTTTGATACTATTCAACGATTCAAATAATTTTAACATTCAACTATAAGATAGTTTATTGTAGATAGTCGATCTTTTTAGAAAAAAATTATTTTATATAGTCGATTTCAAAAGTTCTTTCAAATCGAATTATAAAAATAATCTATTTATTGGAAAAACTTGAATCTTTCAATTTTTTTTAAACAATCTTATCTATATCTAGTAGATATAGATTGTTTTTGAACAACTATTATTGGGATATCTCATGCTAAATTGAACCGAGATAAATAAGAGTATTTCTGCGGTCAGTTGCTCAACTCTAATCTGGTTTTAAACGATCTGGCCGGCGAATATCACGTTCCTAATTTTCATGTAAAGGGCGTCAAAATGTTTGGCGTCGTGAGGCGAGCATCTACGATTACACTTGAGGAGTGAGTAAAGAGATAGCAATGAACTCGTTTGCAGCAGCATGCAATCGCATAGGTCGGCACCTTCACGTTTTCTAGCAATTCTGCTACTTTTTTGTTTTGGCTTATTAATCAATTCAACCTTACATGTTACATTGCTACTGTGTTTAATAATATCTTATCAATTCAGCAAATTTAATACCGCTTTAATTACGTTCAGTTATTATAGCTATTACTGTATTAATAGCCTATTCTACATTATTTAAAAATTTCCTCAAAATTCACCATTATATTTGTAATATGAACTTAGTTTATAGTATCTTATGAGCTCAGATGAGAACAATTTTTATGGATAGTCCATTTTATTGAATCCGAATAGTTTATTGAGTCGTTACCTGCTCACTCAAATCACATGCTGGATTTCTGTTCACAATATCTTAACTCCTATAGATTCTAATATAAACTCCTTTAGATTCTAAAGCTGCGTATACACCAAAGTTATTAACATAATGTTAATAACTTAATCCTTATAGATTCTATTAGATTGAACATGACGTAGCATACACGTGATGAACATATGTGTTTGTCAAGTTTCGTTCAATCTAATAGAATCTATAAGGATTAAGTTATTAACATTTTGTTTGCAGCTTAACCGTCTGTTTTTAGTTCTTCCCACTACTTTTCCTGTAGACTCAAATCTTCCTCAACTCCAATCATGAGGCCTATTTTTTAATTGATGAGTATTGCAAGTACTGACATAATTGGTTTGGATTGGATTTGAGAGCAATTCAATTTATCGGTACAGTATTATGTTTTGAGTTTTCCATGTGACATGTCCTTATTGGGGAAATTATATTTCAGGAGACAACTAGCCAATTAGATGAGATGATCTATTTCAAATTCATATAATATATCATATTAACAACTAATGCAGGTGTAATGGAGATATTTGACCTATCTTAAATTATTTCAATGTAATTAGAATACATAAAAACCCAAATATGAAGAACAGTTCTTAGCCAAGTCACTCACATGTTATCGGATGAGCACGTTAAATTTTCGGTCCCTGCTGAAGTATGACTTCAGCAGTTATATACTATCCAGGCGAGGTGCGACCTTCCCTCAAGAGATTCCCCACCAATAAAAAGCCATTTGAATTTACTTTTTTGAATGAGAAAATTTGTTATTCAGACGAACTGTTAAGATACACAACCACAGAATATAGAATGTAATGTACATTCTAGAACGTAATTTACGTTCTATACTCTCGGTACACAACCAACTTTCATGCACTTTATCAAACACTAATTTCAGCAAAAGGTCAGCAAGAAATTGCAAACTGGAACAATCCGACCAAGCAACGGTTTGGCTGATAGCAGTTTTTGCAGGTGTTGTGAACTCGTGCGCGATTCGCGATCCATTGCAAAAAGTTGTGACATCCCATCCATCGACGTCCTTGGATGAGAACATTACATCCAAGGGAATTCATTGCTATTGTCCCTCGGCCCCTATTATTTTTCCCACGTACTAGTGACTCTATCCTTGTAAAGAAGCCGTATCCACCTTACACAGAATGGACGGCTTGGACCAATGCAGTAGCAGTCGCATTTTATCATTATCAATCTCTTCAGTCTTCTACCTGATGAACAGTTCTGTCACGTTTCTCTCTGATACGTAATGCTATTAAATTTTTTCGACGATTGAGCTGATTCTTATATTTAACCTTATATATTTCTGAAAAAAGTTGGAAAGAAATGTGTGCTAGTTGCTGGATAATGAACACTGCATAATAGGTTACTAATGATATCGTTTTTTGTGACTAAAGATAGTCGACAAATGTTCCTTTTTTAACTATTATTCAACTCATCTTGTATAGGCACTGCATACTTTTTGCACCATTGTGTTTTTTGTGATTTAAGAAATAGAATCATTTTCTCTTTTAATTTTTTTCAACTCATCGTTCCCATTCACTTGCTCATATTCCTTTTGTAATTTAATTTTAACCGTTTACGTGATTGTGCGTCTTGAGAAAAATTGTACAAAATTTCTGGATTCAGATGAATTAGGCTATATTATTTTGTTACATTAAATAACATGTGAATGAAACTCGGAAGAGTTAAATATACATTTGAATGGGCGAATCAGAGGTCGTTTCGTTTCTCGTTATTTTGATAAATGAGTGTCTGTGACTGACGATTTCAAGTCTTTTCATTCGGTAATAAATAAGGGAGCTTTGATAATATGGTCGTCAAATGAACAGAATCAGAGGAATGACTGAATTATCAAGTTGCATGAGCAGGTTTCAACAATCTTAATCTATGGAAGTTTGAAAGTGAGATATTAGAATGATATAGGATTCTTTCGCCAAATGCTTTTCATTTTTATCCATTCATTAACAATAAATAATACAAACCGGGAAAACTCCCAAAACAGTTCCAATCCCTAATTTTAAATTAACAGTCCAGAGTTCATGTTCATGTCATAATGTACTATTCTGACCACTTTCAATTTTCTGCTAATATTGATGTCCACATATGCTCTAGGCTTGTGCGTGTGAAATTAGGCGGATGATGATGAGAGATGAGTGGACCTACAGCTTCAGGCTTCAGGTGGGTTCAGAAAGCGATTTTAAACTCATAAATGTATTTTTCTTTCAAGTTTTCGAAGTAGGTAAAACTGAATTATTTATTGCCATCGATATAATATGAGGATGATTGTATTTATCAATGATTTTATACAGACATAAAAGAACTTCGTTCCGATTCCAACAAAGTTGCCAGGTCTTAGAGTGTACTTTCTTGAAAATGGCTACACTTTCAATTTCTTCCCCCTTATTTAAATTCGTCGTTTACAATAATCACAAGTGGTACAAAGTCATAAAGCAGTCAGTCGTTAAGTGAGTTTAGTGCTCTAAGTATACGTAAAACAAAACAGATTTACGATTAGTGTGTTTCGTTACGGGGCCCCAACTAGACTATTTGGCAGCTACCGCTTTTAAAAATAGAGACTTCTACAGCCAGCTGCATTGTTATTGTATACTGTATACTGTTGCATGCCTCCAACCTCCTCAGCCTGCACTTAACCGATTATTTCTATTTTGAAAGCAGCTTTGATCTCTTGAAAGCATTCCTGGCCCGATACAAAACCAATGAGAGGAGAACAGAAACAATAATGGATTTTCCAACACTTCAAGAAATATCCCTCTCTTGCAGAAGCCTTATTTTATGAAGATTTTTGATAGGTTCAAGGAAACCCTCTCTACCAAAACAAAAAAAATTTGGGCTCTAATTATACATACATCAATTACCTGTGTTTTTATATAATGCAGTATATTGCAACTCCTATGTAGGGCCCACAGTACTGCCACTTTGGAATTAAAATGAACTAAACTATATTTTGCCTTTGAATAACACAACAATTAAATACAATCATGTATGGTTTCAAAATTATACTAGCAGCAATTTTATTTAGACGCTGCAGTAAAAATTTCTTTCGAGTATACATTTTTTAATGCAGATGTGAGAGTTGCACACGGAATTCGGTTGGACGAGCTTTTAAAAGAATTAGATTGAACAATTCTTTGTTCTTCCATCTTCTCCTGGAGTGTAAATTTAATAACATAACATAAGATAACAGCAACATAATTTGTTATTATGTATTCTACTACTAGATTCTATGAAACTCGAAACTCAAATTTTCTAAGGATCATATTACTCGGGCCAACACTCTATTCATATTAAATGAAACTCATATTCTCCGGAACTCTGGCTGGCAAATAATCAGCCTTAGATCTTTTGATTTACATTGAAATAAGAAAACATTTCATCAAAACTGATAAACAATGATTAGACTAGTCAGTGATGGATTAATGATTGACTAATCGTTGATTAACGTTCTAAGTAGTTGTTTTATTCCAACGACCTTCATGGTCTAGTAGTTAGCGCACCCATCAATAGACCGTGAAATAATTAGTTCGATTCCCGGTGCTGGGCTGGCACTTTGAACCAGCAAAACAAACATTATATTGGGAACTGTACTCTCCTTCTGAGTGGCACTGTGAATGATTTGAGAATAGTATTCGTGAAAACTACGCTCGATATATTAGTGTACTCCAGCATTATATCTGTTCTCTTTTCTTTTAAAAGAATGGTCAATCTTCATTGAAAAAACCACTAATTACCTCAAAAATTATGACATTCAATCAAATGCTAATCTGAAACTACCAGACTGAATAGTAAATACTGTACAAATCCCATTAAAAAGAGAAAATAACTCGTGAAAATGATATGACAAAAGAATTGAAGGAAAATATTCCAACAATCCAGGAAAATGAATCGACAAAAAAACACCCGTAGAATTACAGGGAAAGTCGAATCTTCGAAGCCATTTTCCGCTATGGAAGGGGAAGATCCACCAATATATTGTATAAAATATCTCTGCTGTAACAGTGGTGAGTATTTGCAAAGTAATTGATAGCTGATAAATATACCCGGTTTGATATGTTCAACACATAAAAAACGTAGGTTGAATATCTATTTTAGTTTCCTCCCAAAATGATGACTGGCAAAAGTTATGTTTCTATCTTTTTATCTAAGATGACAATGATAATATTTTCCCATCAATGAGAAACGAAAAGAATTGATTTCTATTTATTTAATATTATAATAGAGGAGCGATTCACTATTGCTTTGTAGTATGATCACTCACCTACTCACCATCAGCTCGCAACTAGCATACACATTCACCTTATCTCTGCCTAACTCTCTTTCTCTTTCCTCTCTCTCCCCCCCCTAACTCTCTCTCACTCTCTCTCTCTTTATCTCTTTCATCTCCTCACTCTCCAGTTATATTACATATATAATAACAGTGCAGTTACAACACTCGGAATCTGTAACTAGAACACAATATCCGTGTTTTCCGTTATTTCCATCACAATTGCTGCTGCTGGACTAGATGCTCTGCTGTTCACTCACATAATTAAAGCTACTGGTATACGAATATCAACAAACAAGAGATAAAAGTGAGACAGAGGATGAATAAAAGAGAGAGAAAACACCAGTTACAATAGTTTTAGTGTTATAGTGCAGGCACTTGGTAATTGGTATGAAGATTATTTTATTGTGAGAGAGAAAGAGAGTAATAGTGAGAGGGAAATGTAGAGAGAGGAGGAGAAAACTATACAAGCAATTCCTTCACATTGAAGAAAGAAATGAGTTGAAATTTGAAGGTTATATTGGAGAAGTAACGGAAATACCAATTTCTCCACGATACATAACAAAAATATTCTCTCAAAATTATCAAATATGTCAGTTGATGCAACTTCCTATAGACAGTTCTTCCAAACCTCTCAGTATACTGTACACTTTTTTGGGTCTAACATGGAAAGAAAAGTTATGAATAGACTTAAGATATCAAAGTACATGATACATTTATGGTGTGGGTTGATTAAGTGTTGGTTGTTTATCGCAACGTTTGACAAACATTACGTATTCATCATTGAATACGCAGAAACGCAGGGACGACCCGAGTTATTGATAGAAGAAAAACCAAACTTCATAATTTTATAGACCAGAAAAAACCTTGAGACTTTAGGATTTCTTGTAGCTGGAAGGAAACATCCACAAACTAAAAAAAACTAAATATAATTTTTTTGAGAATCTTCATTTTCTAGTGTGTGGGTGTTTGAAATTGTCTGAAAGTCGAAATAGTGGATGGTCGATCAAGACTCTCGATTATTATTCCAGATTATTTACTTGGTTATCGGAGAGGATATATTCATATGGGTAGGCCCTACTTTATTTTTTGACCTTTTTCGATGGAGAGAATATTTTCCGACTTGAATTAGTAACTTCGTAATGCTGTTGACATTCGTCCCCGATAAAACTGATCAAAAATGACATCGCCTCAGGCGATCTCCAAGATCTCCAAAGGTATTGCAATGTGTGCATCGAGAAGGACTAGTGAAAGTTGATGAAGGAAGCGTAAAAATTGGGCTCCGTGGTTCACCATCCGCCCCGGCCAATAGTAGGCTCTCTTCTAAAACAGGCCCAGCGAGGCCCGCGCGTTTAGATCTGTCTGCGACAGGAAGTTTATTGAATGACCTGTTACGAAACAGCCACGCTGTTATTACGTGGGACAACTCGTGAAATGTGTACAAAATACTTTGGCCAAGTAGAAGAGAACATTGTTGTTTTGGCAGACCGATTGGATTGAGATTGCTAAGTATGTTGACGGTGAAAAAAACTTGCTGTGAAAATTGTTACAAAGCCTATTAAAATGCAAGTCAGATAAAACAAAATAGGTTCACAACTAGAAACTACTTTATATACTTGTAATATGATTTGTGTTCTAGTGAATAGAGTATTTTAATTGAAAAAATCATTGACCGAGCGAAGTGAGGTCTAAGATTCAAGTCGATGGTTTTGCATTTCTCTTTATGTTTATATTTATGTTTCTATGTTCCGCATTTACGGCGAAACGCAGCAATAGATTTTCATGAAATTCGACAGGTATGTTCCTTTTTGAATTTTGCGTCAACATATTACAACGTTTTTTGAAATGTTGTATTTTAAGGATAATACAAAAGGTAAAGGAGTCTCCTTAGAACACCAATATTACCGTAAAAATCAGACTATAGAATTATTCATCATAATTCAGCTGTCGAGTGGATTATCAATTGCATGCAATTAATATCTCAATGTAACTTGGTAAAAAAAACAGTTGTCGTGTGGACAATTAATTGCAAGCAATGAGGCATGCAATTGATAACTCGAAGTAGCTTATTATTTTCTCCCTACTTTTTTCTGCTTTCAACTCGGTAAGCTTGTGATGATAGTAGCATAGTTGTTTACAACAAATTATTGTCGATACAACAACCCAAACAGCCATTAGTTGTTTACACACCAATATGTCGCTGATTCGTCAGGACAGGACATAAAGCACTCTGATGGACATTATTAGAGGAAGCTGTGGTTTTTAACTGCCGAGGTCTACTATTCACAGATTTACTAGTATTGTGGATCCAAATATTATCATAAAGAAGGTTGTGGATTGTGTCCACTATTTTTTCTGTTTCTAGAGAGAGATCAAAAAATATATGCAGTAGAGGAGGAGGAGGAGGAGGAGGAGGAGGAGGAGAGTGGAGTAAGTTTGGATTGAATACCAATCTGTGGAGAGTGAGAGAGAGCATCAATTTATTAGAAAGTGGGAAAATATTGTGTTGGATTTCTCAGGAATAGAAACATGGAATTTCATTATAGTAGAATAAATCTCACAACTAGATCACCTTTATGTAGTGATCTCTTTCCACATGGAGGAAGTAATTCGATTAAATACAGGAATAAGAAATGTAAAATCAATTACTTTTGAGTACCTACTGAATAATACTTTTATGTATCTGTGACTTTTTAAAAGCCACTTTGATTATCACAAAACGTTTTTTCTGATTGAAGGATTGCAAATGAATGATTGATTATTGAAATGTCATCTCCAGCTTTTGTTTCAAATCTGTTGAAAATATCGGATGAAAACAAAGATCTTCGCTTAAACAAGAGAGAAAATCCATGGATTTTCTGATACCTCAACCAACGTTAAAATAGTAAACGTGCGATCTATTAAAAAGTTAATATCTCAATTCTAAACTTGCAAATTCTTCTATTCACAAACGACCTTGAAAATTGAACATTATGTCCTGTTCATTTCGTATTTATTGCTTCTTACAGATTTGAATTCTAATGGATAAGGCGTGGCTTGACAGCTTCTTTGTGAAGCTCTGTCAAAAGGGATCTTTCAATTTGAGTTTTACATCGTACTCTTGCCGGAGAAATTAATGTTACTGCGTTATGATTGTATAAGAGACCATTAATAATTTGTCAGTGGGGAAGATTGATTTTATTCAGTAGCAGCTTGCAGACTTCCATGTGAACTCATATTTAGCTTGTATTCATTTAAAATGAGTTTTTAAATCTCCAAAAAGTTACATTTTAAATAATTTACCATGATTTGATTTTAATATCTTCAAACAATATTTTCTTGGAACGATTTTCAAAAACTATTTTCTTGGAACGATTTTTACCCTAAAATAAGATTCACAGCAATGATACCTCTCAATTTGAAGTATCTTCGATCTTCCAATAAGCAGTTGGAGATTGGCGAGTGAACTTTGCTATCATTCTTGATATCTTCACAAAAATGGTAATCTCGTTAGAAAAGCTGAAATCATGTTCATTCGTAAGGTCAACAATACGGAAGAACGATTTTACGTTCGCTGAGAGCAGTCATTGATATCTGTGCAGAAGTAGAGCCTTATAAGCATAAGTCGAGGTTGCATTTATTCCAAATTAACTGAACCGGTCACTGGATATTCATACATAACAGTATAACAAAATATCGTTTCCAAGACTTTCAAAATGTCCCATACGTAGGCTACGTATATTTTTGTGTACTCTTCATATTTTATAGGGATGTACAAAATATATTGATGTTATTAGGAGAAGTAATTCAATTGTTCAAATTGTGATGTAATTTGACAATTTTTCACCAAAAAATCATGCTTTGGAAGAAGTGATGCAGGCATATGAATTCCATTTTACAACAACATGAACAGAAATCGATTTTTTGAGGATTGTAATGCAATATCGTAATTACTCGAAACTCCACACTTTATCGTAATTACTCGAAACTCCACACTTTATATTGCGGTAGATCGGCTCTACAAATTTCGTGGTGCATTAATGATGACAGAAATTTCGTAAGGTCTATTCTAAATTATGATTATGTTGCTTTCAAAGACCAAGTGTTGGAGAGAGGGGACATAAATGCAAGGTCAACAGCTTCAAGCTTGACCTCAAATGAGGCGCCATATAAAGGCAACAGAAGAGGTTAGCAGGTACAATGGTGTATGCGGAAAAATAAACTATAGCTTTTGATCGTTTCTAGCAATTGTTCTGTGATGGAATGATAGTTCATCTCATTTCCGACAGAAAACTCAACTTATTTATTTAGCTGAGGGAGCTTTAATCGGCAAATGATGAAGAAAACTTGAAAAGGTTCTATTAATAGGAAATTGAATATACTCACCATAGATGTATTGTGACTTTGGTTATATCAGTTACAGTATGATTGTCTTAATCTATCGTACAGAAATATCTTAATCTTTACTATAATAAAGGAAACAACTGGCTTATACATGTACGGGATAGGAAATAAACGAGTCGGAACTACTGGACTGATTAACTTGAAATTTCGCATATGAATTCATATAATTTACTGAAGATGGTTATAGCCTATTATCAGTTCTTCAACATTTCAATACGTCAAGTTTTCAGTTTGTCTATTTGTGCTTTAAGCATACCCTTCGGGAAAAAAGGTTACCAGCTAGTACTAATTAAACGCGAGGTTTTGTTACTTGAAGAAGTCTGCCAACCATCTGTCTTGTCTAATCTTGAGGTCGATAATAAATGAGGCCCACCACAAAGCTGTTCCAGATTGAGGAATACGCTCACGACCCTTCTAGTTGGAGAAAACTATTGATGGAAAAGTGGAAAATGACAACTGCTAGAGAAGTAAGATATTAAGAAGTAACTTGGAGTTCAATTAAAAACTGTAGATATAGTTCATGATTAAGTGTAAAGATAAGAAAAGTTTAAGATTTAAGAACGATTTCTTATTTTATACTCGCTAATATTGTTTCAAACATGGAATCTTTTTTTTCAGTTTCATTGACGACTCCATTCTCTTGATATGTTGTTATCAGTTACTTTCTCCAATAACTCGAAAGAATAATAGACCAATGATACTGATTCCCATTTTTAATTTTCAATTGTGTTAGATTAGAAAAATATGATGTTAACAATCATCATTTTTTCTATTTTGTTTAATCACGATGTTCAATCTACATTCAACAATTATGAACAATATCATGATACAATAAATAATATTGTAAACTCAAACACAATCTAAAAAACATCTGTTAAGATAAACTTTTTGTGTAACAAAACATATGTTGAAACAAACATAAGGATATCCGTGTATTAACATTATTACTGCCATTGACCCGTTGATAAAATCAGCTCTACTCATAAATTTCAACCGTTAAAATGATACAGCTTCACAAACTGATAGCTGGATCTTGAAAGTGAAGAACTGGTTTTATCACAAGTTGTGGGCGTCTTTTAATGCAACTGGATTTTAGGATTGATGTGTGGAGCGGCTTGATGTGGAGAGAGGAGAGCGCCATCATCTATTGGCAAATATTGTGAGGATGTTGGTACACCTCTTAGTAGAATCGGGCCTACATGCTCCTTATCATCGCTGAATGCATCGCGTTAATCAAACTTTCAAAGCCAATCTATTCCATTCCAACTGTCGTCACGTTCTCTTTGAGTTTCGAAACGGCAACGCATCTCGCTGAACTGGTTACTGGCTACCAACTTTACAGATAAACTGAAAGGATACTGCTGATGGTGTACTGATAAGATACTGAGAACATAATCAACGTATTGGAATAAAGATGAGAAGTTGGAAGGAGAAGATAGGAATTTACAAATGGAAACGAGAAAGAAGAAGATAGAATCACTATAAGATGAGAAGAAGAGATTATAGGAATTGACAAACTTGAAGGAAAAACAAGACTGGGAAAAGAAATACTGGGATCTGAAATGGAGATGATAATTTGAAAAAAATATATAGGAATTGACCCATTAGAACGGAACAGAGAAAAAGTAGGAGGAACTAAGAATAAAAAGGTGATCTCTTTCCTATCCTGGTCGACGCCTCATCGAATCCAAGAGGGATAATTTACGACAAATTTATCTGAAGACAACATAGCAATTTAGTTCATTAGCTACCAGCTTCACTAGAATCATTTCCTGTTGCTTAGCTATTTCCTGTTGCTTTTTTATCATAGCATTCAAATGAAATGGAGAGGAATTCTCGAACATTGGTCACGAATTTTACCAAGATTTCTCGCGTCTTAATCCTTCTGTATCACAATCCTTATAAAGGGAATATCTTATTTGAATCGTCTCTCTCCCGTAAAGTGATCGAGTAGTACATTTCTTTTACATAATAAATTGTTAAAGTGACCCTTCAAGTTATGAATATTTATTTTTTCAATTGCGAAAGAGCATATTAGAATAATTAAATTGGACTTCTGGTTATAAGTATTATATAAAATAGATCAATAAATAATCCATTGAACTCACCTGCACATCATTGAAACATCTCTTCCTCTCTCCTTTATCTTCTCCTCCTCAACCTCCTTCACCCCCTCCTCCTCCTCCTCCTCCTCGTCCTCCTCCACCTCCTCCTTCTTTTCCTCTTTCACTTATTCCTCCTTCCCTGAATAATTTGAATAATTATCCTTTTGTTTAGTCAGTCTACTCTCTCCCTTTCATCAAGCTTTTTCCTTTATTTTATAAATGTTAATCTGTTTATTACTTCTGGTAAGGACTGGAGATTGTCGGAAAGACATATTTTACAATACTATTCATAATGAGGTTATGGTTGATGATTGATGATCAGATTGTGATCATGATCCAGGCTTATCAATTTCATCAATAATCAATTTTGCGACAACATTGGCCAAGTTATCAACAGTAGAACAGCTGGGAAAGCTTGTATTGTAAGTAGTTATACAGCTGGGAAATATTACTGAAGTAGGTACCGGTGTAAGAATGGACAATACTAACACTGTAGTTCAAAGTGAAGCAATTTTGTTACGTGTGTGAGAAACCAGTTGTTCTGTAATTATTGAAACCCATTACTTACTCTTTGTAACACATCATCGCAGTCTTCACTTTCTACTGGACAAGTATTCCTTTCTATTGAACTAAGTCAATTATATTAATAATTTCTAGTTTCAAACTATTGCAAGTATTACCAGAATGAATAAAACAGGGTTATTTCATTTTCAGAATAATATGCAGTAGGTGAAACATTCAAATCGCTATGCCACTAATAAATATTTTTATCATATTATGATTTTCATCATGAATCCAAAGTAGCTTTTTGATGCAATTAGTCTAACATCGGAATGGAGGAGTGTATACGGTACAGAATTTGCATAATAAAGCGTCTATTTTTTTACGTCTTGGGGACCCCAGGATGGAGAGTATAAGACAAGTCAATATTCCATATAATATGCATATGTAATATAAATACACATATGGTTTGAATATAACTCGCTGTATGTACCTATGTAAAAAGGCTGTCCAGTTTATTTAAAACATAGAAAATACTGTGTATTCAAACACACAGAATGTCAAGACTTTGAAACAAACCCAGATATTCAGATGGAAAGGAACTCTTGGATACTATAAAATGTTCCATCGACTAGAAACGTTTTTAGTTGATTCTTGAATATTTTTATACTTTCCTGATTTTTTAATGTATTTGGTAGTTTATTATAAAATACCCTACCAATATAGCTAGGCTTTTTCTCAAAAAGTCTGCTATTATGGCTTTCTAGATAATAATCGATGTCGTGTATTGTGATCATAAATATTAAAATTTTGGGTTATACTGTTCATTTTCACATACAAGATTGTTTCATAAAGATACAAAGAAGGTACTGTTAGCAGTCCAAGTCTTTTAAATAAGGGCCTGCATGACTCCAGTCTATCATTTATACCTTCCATACACCTAATAGCCCTTTTCTGTATTTTGAAAACTCTGTCCAGGTTCTGTTTAGATGTGTTATCCCAAACTAAAATAGCATACCTCACATGTGACAATAAAAGACCGTGGTATGCTGTTAGGAGTAACATTTTGTCTTTCAAACTGGAAAGTTGCCTGAGAATAAAAACAGCAGAAGACATTTTATTACAAATTTTGTCAATGTAGGGGGTCCAAGTCAATCGTCTATCCAATAAGATTCCAAGAAGTTATCTCTTCTTCTTGTTTAAGTTGACAATCATTTATAAATACGTTAAGCGCCCTATCCTCATTCGGATTATATTTGTTCTTAAAATGAAGGAATTGGCATTTATTGCTGTTAATAGTTAACTTGATTTGGTTTAAAAATTGGACCATTGACTGTACACCTATATGGGCATTTATTTCTAAATCATCTAAAACTTGATTATTGAAGATAAGTGATGTATCATCAGCAAACATGCAGACTCTACCATTAATCAACTCATCTGGCAAACGATTAATATATAGTAAAAAAGCAACGGTCCAAGGATCGATCCTTGCGGCACTCCAGCCTTGACCTCTAATTTGTTTGAACTATTTTTTACCACACAATTTTCAACAACCGAAGTGAGCTCTACACATTGTTCCCTGCCCGTGAGGTATGATTTAAACCACCTAAGTTCAACCCCGTTTATCCCTACATTTCCAAGTATCTTCAGTAAAGTTTTATGATTGACACAATCAAAAGCCTGAGAAAGAGATAGATAAAGAATATTGCAGCTGCTTTATCTCCCGAATCCATCATATCGATCAATCCTTCCACCAGAGAAACTATTGCTGTCTTTGTTGATTTACCTTTTTGAAAACCATGTTGCTCATCGCAGATGATCTGAGCTTCATCAAGGTACACAAGTAACCTATTTAGCACTACCTTCTCAAAAATTTTACTCATTGTATTAAGTATACTGATAGGTCTATAATTCTCCACTTTTTCCCTATCACCACCTTTAAAAATAGGCAAGATTTTCCCCTCTTTCAGTTTATCCGGGAAAATACCGTGTTCTAGTGAGTGATTGATGAGATCAAGCAATGGATCTAGAAGTTGGTCTTCACACTTTTTGAGAATTCAGATTGATATCCCGTCCATTCCTACAGACTTTTTATTTTTCAAACTATCAATAATTTTTGATAACTCATCCCGGGTTACTGGCTGAAATTTGAAAGCATTTTGAATTGCATTGGCAGTCCCTGAGCTATATAGTTAGGAGAGAATTGATGAAGATAGAATCAATATTGTTTTCTATTAAGAATATTTTCTTTTTTGAAGAATATTGTTTTTTATTATATTGAATTTACAAGAGAAGGCTGTAAATCAATTTTAGTAGTAATAGCAATGAATGGAAGATTAGCTCTCTTTGAGGATATTTCTCATACACACTTGATAACTTTCTACTTAAAAACTTTAACAAGTTAGTTATTAAGTTTGAACAAATTTGATAAGAAACTATAATACTCAAATGAAATTGAATTTGTTTACAAGTAAGGACCAAATACTTCCTATTGAATGATTGAAAGTGGGCTATAGTGTGATGAGATTGAACAATAACAGTGCACCAGAGAGCGAATGAATAGCCAGCCGCTTTTGTAAAAGAAAGCTTTTTTCCTATCTTGAAGGTGGTTAGATGATTAAGTTCTTGCTATGTTAAATCCTACTGGAGAACAGAATTATATTCGCATCCACTTCCTAACAAAAAACAAAGTTAGTTGACGTTATTGGAAAGGGAATAATATTTATTGACAAAGGCAACTTTCTGCCTTTCATGAGGGGATGAATACAATGTTTTCATTTATGATGATTTCATGAATGGGGAGAAGAGATTGAACTACGGTATACAATCTAGATCTAAGACACACGGGGCGTGTACTGATAATACATTAGATAATACATATTGAGCTTTAAAATATTCCTTTCGGTTGAATGATAACTCGGCATACTCTAAATAAGGTGGATATTCTATGCTCTGCGTTAACCGATTCAATTCACTTTGCATGCTGATTGACTGCGCACTGAGGGACTGAGGAGGGGCCCGGCTCGGCTGGTCTTCTGATTTTCAGGCAAAGGCTAGGCAACCTGCTAGCACTGACCACGTGACCAGTAGCAAAATGTTCTTATTATAAAATGCATTACATAAATCACTCACTCCTTGCAACCAGACAGCGTAAATATGTTCGTAATCTTATGCGTGACGTTCTAATAGTTTTGTTGGAACGAATTCATGGAATTGCGTAATATCTGATCTGCGCCTGCACTAACACAGTGGACCACCTAATTAGAAGCGGGCAGGCCTAATTATTGTTAAAAAGAGAACATTTCTTATCCTGTGTTCCATCTTCAACTTCTCAGCTATTATTGTCAGCTTGTCTGTTTCGTGAAAAAGTTTATTACTTTATACCATATATGAACTTTTCATTAGATAAAACAGCGAAAACATATTTCTACAGACAACAAACATAATTCAGAAATGAAGCCTCCCACAATGAAGTCGAGCATCTTATATAATTTTATAGCATTCAAAGGAAAAAGTGATTAGTTCCTCTCTTCAATCTACGTAGCTGATGAGAGCTGATGAGACCAAGGTGTCACTAAATAATTGTGATAACAAATTTGATAAATAATGTAATAAGTCAATAATTGCGATTGCACACCATCAATCACTACCTAATTCAAGAGTTTGGAAAAGAAAATTCAACAGTCCTAGAAGTAACTCAGTTGATGATTTGATGAACTAGGATGTGATATACGAAATACGATGTAAAAATGAATAATTTAATGGGAATAATCATCAGATAATAATGAATTTGCTGTTCATGTATTTCAAACAAGCATTGATTTGATTATTAATGATTTAGAGAAGTTCATATATCATCGCAAATAAACTAAAGTCTGAAGGGAAAGATATATAAGATTAAGGTTGATTTTAGGAATTAGTTTCTAACAGGGAACACTGTTTTTGTAACACACGTGAGTTAACTGTTGACTGAAACTTAGGAAGAGACCCTTTTCCTCGATACATTACATCTTTGGATTTCATTTTTAAATCAAAAATGTAAACATAAGACAATTTTCAATAAAAACAAACAAAAGATACTGCTTCAAAACTAACATTTTCTAGTTTTTTTATAATAATCTTACTTTATGAATCATAGAAGAGTCCCAGACATTTTAAGTGGAAGTAGGTGATAAATAATTCAAGTATGTTTGTAAACACAAAATTATCAACTCAACTAATCCAGATATTTCTTTGTTCAAAATAAAGTTGCTCTTGAAAATAGACTGGCGCAATATCAGTTTACTGAAAATAGAATTTGGCTGATCAACATGAGAGTGCTTTGCTCTCTCTTCTACAAAACATCGTTTTGCGATTTCGTAGATACAGAGTGTTTCAGAGAAACTGGAAATTCTGAATTAATAATTTCAAGTAAAACGAATCTTTAAATAAAGTTTTTCATATCATTCAATAGTAAAAATAATGCCATTTTAGAATAAAAAATACCGTAACATTTATTTTTTGAAGATGACATCTTGCAGGTATGTTCCTTTTCTACGAAAAAACACACATACAGACCAATACCCAAAAACCACTTTTTTGGACTCAGGGGACCTTGAAACGTATAGGAATTTAGAAATTGGGGTACCTTAATTTTTTCGGAAAGCAATACTTTCCTTACCTATGGTAATAGGGGAAGGAAAGTAAAAATAACGAGCGAAGCTCGGTGCCCCGATATTTATATTAAATACTGGAAGTAAAGTGTACATCTATTTTCAACATGAAGCAAACGGTATCATATGAACTTTCTACAAGCTTTTCTTTTTTCATCTCTTTTTTTCCATCCATATTCTCATTCTTCAACACAAAGAACGCACACAGCACTTCCGAATGGAATGTTCAGTCATCTAAAATAATTAATCATTTACACGTATTTCACTTGAATGCAGCTTTACATTTATATCATTGGGAATTTTCTATGTACTATGTAGTTCTAGGTACTTAATGTTTGGAATAATCACTTTCGGTAGACGAGATAAGTACATGTTTTTGCTGTGCAAAAGATTAGAACAGAAGCTTGAAATTGATTTTAGGAAAAAATACTGTTATAACAAGTAATAAAATAATGTAGACTAACTCCATCAGTGATGTGCTTTCAATCTCTTCGTGTTCAGCACATACTTGATGTTTCCATGCATACGATTTCTCAAGCGAAATAATTGATCATCTGATTTTCCCAACAGCTTCAACCTAGATAATAGAAAGGTATTGCGCCAACCAAGAAGCTCAGGAGTTAGGACACATTGACCCGTTTCATAAAAACAAAGGAAAAATCAGTATTTTCTTCAGATTGGAACTACATTATGGTCTTCACTCCTCTACTTTCTTCACCCATTAATATTATTATTAGTAATTTGTTCGTTCATATTGATTCTATTGACATCGTATTTTTATTAGTTTCCTAAAAAAGGAACCAACGATTTTCATTATTGGTTGACTGGATTGCCACACAAAAATAAAGATATTAACTTCATGTGGGTACTGTTCAGGCTACGCGATGTACTAACAGCATCCTTTGGCAATTATATTCTTCAGTCACTCATCTTTTAAAGTAATTCATTGAATGAGTATTACATTTATATTTGTTCATAGAGAGTAGTCATGCTCGCAGGCAGAGCAGTCTAATCACACGAAAAAGATTGCAACCATGCTATCTGTTCTCCTTTTGCAAGGATACCTGTTTGAGGAGAGCTCTGCTAAAGACTGTTATGCGGAGCTTCTCAAAGCACTTCCTGGCGATTCGAAATCCACCTGAACCTCATCTCATTCATCTTTCATTATAATGTATCCTATTACTCACAAAGGAGCTTAGGTTAATGTGAGTGTCATGCTCGACAAAAAAAAAATGATATCTCGAGCTTAAACACTCTGGTACTCTGCCCCCTTTTTAACTGTAGCTCGTCTTGAATGATTTGTTTAACGTTCTCATTAGTGTCCTCTGTTTCACAATCATAGGTGTATGCAAATCTTGAAATAATTGAATTACCATATAATACTTATAATATACTTATATACTTATAATCTACTTATGTACGGCATAGCAGTCAGTTGCGTAATTCGACTGTTTATTTCAATGACAGTCTTGACATTCATCAATACAATGTATAAAAAATCAATGAGAGTGCTTGATGCTTCAATGACATGAATCATAATTAGAAGAAAAAGGTAATTAAAAGCAATGAGCTGACACTAAAGCAGACGTTCACGCCAACCACCTCTGCGGCCGCCAACTGACATAAGGTCCACAGTCTACTCTTGACTGATGCCTATACAGTGGTACCTCACACCTGATTCAAGGATGAAAAATATGTTAAGATTAAAAGATAAGTAATTAGAAGTAATTGAACTCACCAAGATTATTGTTCTCCTTGGCATCATTGCAGCGGCCGACCACCCTGATGATGGCCCGTCCGGCAAGGCGGGTGCACACCATCATAGGGTGCATGTTGTTCGGATCACTGTTCTCAGCATTGGTGATATCAGCGCCGAACTGCGATGAAGGAGGACGCATTTTCAAGCTGTGTGACACCTCTCAACTCAAAACAACCAAATCAAAGATAAACCGATCTCGACGACACTTCCTAAAAAACGATAACTCAACACACTAGACCGGAAAAAAGATGTGAATCTTCTATCGAGCGGTCTCTGATGAACGATTTGGAAGGAAAAGCGTTTAGCTAAGTGTCCACGCGGACTTTCCAGCACAGAATAAACGCGCCTCTACTTTGTATTTTGTTTATATACGATCAGCTGTTCATGATCGGCGCACAAAAACATTGCAACCAGTGCGCATCCGATGTGCGCATCTCTACAGTGCTTGCAGCGAGGTCAAAATACTACGTAGTGGGAGCGGGTTGACGGGGGGGGGAGAGAGAGCGTCTCTATTGCGTGGTCATTTCAGCTCCATGGAGAGCATGTCGAAGCATGTTTTTCTCTTGATTCCTTCGATGCAAGTGCATGCTGCATGGAAGAGTTTCCCGAACTTCCATTCACTCAATCACTCTTTAGGGGATATTTGAATTAATGAATGAAATGCATTTTAGATGAAAATCCCAATACAGTATTTTTAACTGCATTATGAATATCATAATGCAGTTAAAATAATAAATTATTACTAATTTAGTTTGGAAATAGCTTACTCCTACTTATTCAGCTTAGAAGAGTTTTCCCAGTTCCCACTTCAGCTTCTTAAGTGGAGCTTCCATTTAAAACATTGCTGTGTATTTTAATCGATGGAAGAAATATTACTAGAGATAGTAAATACTATTTTGTGAGCGAATTAAAATACATGGAACTGCAACTTCTACAATTCCGTTTTTTATTTCCTCTCACCCTCTCTTATAAGACTTAATCATGATACTTGAGTTTGAAATAATTTTCCAGTCGGGGATCATCCACTTTTATTTGAGAGGAAAATTCAAATGCTGTATAAACTGCATTATGAATCATTCTGCCGTTTGACATGTTCGATTATCTTTAGATCCAAGCTACTTGGTTAAGTTCATGCTCCCCTGCTACTTGAGCTTTGAAGAATTTTTCGAGTTTTCACTTTTAATCTTTCATCTTCCTGAACTCAAATTTTCCATCCAAATCTTCATAATGAATAGTTATATAAAATGTATTATTTTTTTTAAATTATATTATATTTATATTGCACCATGAATAGTATTACATTGAACATTATTTTTATGGTTACTTCTGCTTGAGCATAAATCAGTCTTCCGATCTTCCACTTCTATTCGAATAGAGTTACCATAAAATTATCTATTTTAAAATTAAGGTTGGTATGATCACGTACTTATGGATAAAGTTAACATTGATTAATTATACATCCCTCTCTATTATGAATGTACTCATAATTTATGTGATTCTATATCTGTACGTCAGATATCATGTGGTAAGAATCCACTATGACTCTATGTGGAAAGAGAGCCAGGAATTCCAAATGAAAATTTAAACTTTCTGGATGATCTAAAAATAACAGATTACTCTAGAAATAGTCACATTATCGCTTGGACTTAAAAACGGCTGTTCCTCACTATCAATTCAATGCAGTCTACCTACCATGAACCATTTACTTTAAGCATCTCTGAAAGAGTGTCAGGAATAAAACACACAGACACACTCACTGAGTGTAGCTGCCATTAAACTGAACAAAGACGCAAGTGTATACTTGCAACCAGGAAACTCATCTTGAGCCAGCTTACTTCTTTCCTATGTATTTCCAATGAGCTTGTTATAGAATGCAACTCTCCTTTTCAATCTCAGGATAGGGTGAGCCTGAATTCATTCAAGTGTAAAAACATCGGTGTAAACATGGTTCAAGAAAAGCTACAGATGTTTATAGAGTTTCTTGACCTTATGCAAAGGATCGCTCTGACTACTTTTTAGTTGATTATTATCAGGAAGGTGTGTAATGAACAAGAAATGTTTTAATGTCTCTCGTTGTCAAATGATTATCACCTTCTAAACCTATTGACTATTACTGAACACAATAATAATTTATACAGTAGGCCTACCAGTAACTTAGTTACCGTACTTCATTCATAGTGAGAATCCTAAATGTCAATGAAAATCACCAATTTACATCTCGATTTCAGAAAAATTGTAAAATTCACAATCCAAGGGATTGCATGGTTGCCGAATGTTCAAGATTTTATACTACTCATTTTCTAATATCATGTAACAATTCATTCAAAATATGATGTTATTGATTTTGGAAGAGCATTTTCTATTGCATTATCGCTTTGTGATTATTTATCGTTTTTAACCATGAGCATTATTGTAAATCATTACATCATTACAATTCACACAATTATCGATTGAAATTGATTTTCTAATGTTATTCAATAAAATTATAAAAAAATGTTCTATATTTAAAATTGCGTGGTGTTAAATAGGCCCCGTACTCTATCTCGTAAACTCCATAATTGCACAGAACTAGCATCATTTCCACAATAATTTTGTGAGTGAGATATCTACAAGATTATATTATATTTTTACTAGTATATAATCTCTACAAGATATTTAAAAGATTTTTTTATAAGAAAAAAGTGGTATATTTCCAAACATATAAAATATTTCAATCACATCCAGATATTTTGTTTCTATTGAATCTTTTTGAGATTTTTCATGTTTGGTTTTCTTTTTTTCCCGATTGATAAAAGCTGAAAGAAACTCTTTAAACACAAACACACATTCATCATTTTTGAACTAGAAAAGTTTGATTATTTTCTCTCAACATCAAACATGCTCTATCCTCTGTCTCTCTTGATTAGAGATTAGTTCAAGAATCTTGAAACCGTATTTCAAAACTTGAAAGCCGATCAGATTTGATTTTCGTGACATTCGATGGAGGACAAAAGACGTTCAAAATATTCACTAGTCGACATCATTTATACTGATACTGCACTGACAAAGTCAATTTTTGGACTTTTGCCAGACTAGAGTTGAGAATACCGACAGCTTGAATGTGCCATCTAATTTTACTGCTAGAACAGGTGAATGTCTGTGACTGGTGTTGGAGATTGAGAAAATTGGATTGGTAGAAGTTAAAAATTTGGAAAGAACATGGTATATCGGAGTTGTTGAATTATACTGCATGAGTACAGTATTAGAATTTAAGTAGTTTTTATTTAAATTGTCGTTGAATTAATTATTGAGAAAACTTATCATCTATATAATAAGAGAGAGTAGGGTTGTGTTTGTTCGTGTGTTCGTTTGTTCGTTTGTTCGCATCAAAACATGTCAACTTGAGGATTGCATACCGGAAAAACGGGAATGATTTAGATCTCCAAATTTTGAGCATAGATTCTAAAAATATCAATCTCGTGCACCTATGGAAGCCCAAATTTCAATTTTCCTTCTAGATTTTTCAGAATTAATGTTCAAATTCATCTATGCTACCGTAGGCTACATGAAGTTTCATAGCCCAAAGTGTGTCTATTTATGAGCAGGTTATA